>NC_072735.1:148210802-148386916 GCF_026930045.1 Uloborus diversus | reverse complement strand
ACAGTGTGGAGCCGATAAGGAGAACAAGGCAAGGCTATCCAAAGTTTTTGAGCAAGGAGCAGAAATTAGGTTTTGATGCAAAAAAGGGTGTGGGGACCTTCGGAGTGATAAAAGTTTATGAAAAAAGAGAAAGGGGATAGAAAAAAATGAACCATAAACAAAAGTTTTTTTCCTATAAATTTTAAATAGAAATGGAATCTTAACATATTATTTAGAACAGGGGTGCCCACAAGGGGGGGATTATGGCGCAAGTTGCGCCATCAAAATTTTTGGGGGGGGATTTTTTTTTTTTTCCAGAACATTTTTTTCTTTAGAACATGAAATTCTTGAATTTTGGAAAGAAAAAATATTTAAACTTAATGAACAAGAAATAGATACATTAATAATACTTTTTTCACGTTCTCTTCAGTGCCGTCGCCAAGACGGGAAGGGGGGGGGGTGCTACACCCCCCAGTTTTTCAGAAGTGGGGCCGCCAATTTCATTTTAGCGATGATAACGAAAGAGAAAGGGAAACTCTTTGCTGTTTTAAAAATTAAAATGGTAATTATAAATGAACAATTAAAATAATAGTAACAAAAATTATTTTTTCTGTAAAATTTGAATGGAAAATGTAATCTTAAAATACAATTTGGGAACATCCATGATTCTCTTTTATTAAGAGTCGCGGAAATGTACGCTTCAGGCTTCAAACATTTTTATTAACCAAAAATAAAATAAAGTATTCAGTACAGTACACTCTTCACTAGGCCGCAAAGTGGGTATGTCTGCCTAGTCGGAAACTATGGGCTCGGCTCAAATTAAAGTATTGTGCATAGAGTAAAATTAGCGTAATGGGAGGGAGGAAAGGCGACAAAACTAACATGGTGCACGCCTTGTCTCTCGACGGCCCTGGTTATACAAAATTATGCTTCATGGTTCTTCAGTTTAAAAAAAAGAAAAAGAAAACATAAATAAATAGGACAGCTTCATTAGAACAGCCCATAGGATAGGGTTCGCCGAAACATTCCTATATGTTTTTTTTTTTTTTTTGATGAAAAATATTGTTCTGAAAATCATTGCTAAGTGGAGAAAAATGTTTGGGTCGCCGAAATAAATGCGAAATAGAGAGGAAAAAAAATAATAAAACAGTTAAATGCAAAGAGAGATTCAATGCATTGTAATGAATACTCACACCAAAAGTTCTAAATTTTTGAATGTAAAAATCGTAATTAAATCACAGCTTAATCAAGAGATGCAGGTGGCATATTTAATATAAAAATGAAGTGGAATAGAGACCTAAAGTATCGCAGAAAATTACCACATCCGTTCAAAATGTTAAAAGTCCTTTTTCCAAGGCCGCAAACGCTTGTATTGCAAGAAAACAAAAAATATTAGGGGGGGGGGATTGAAAGTTTTATTATGGAAAATCCAAGCAAATAATCGTGTTTGGCAAAGGAAAATTGGAAGAAAATATTACCACAATATGTTTATCAGTAATTAAAATTGACAATGAAGATAGGAGGGACGTAGCCAAACTGAAAGGAAGAGTAGGGGAACTCCAAACCCTTCTTTTTACGTCCCCAAAGCTGCCTGGAAGTGAGTTTTTAAAATTTAGATTTTGAAAAAATTCCGGAAAAATTGTTCTCAAACCCCATTCTTTAGCCTAACGTCATTAAAGCTGGCTTACACCAGCCCAGTATTTAGGATTGCAATTTCGAAAAACCACGAGAGTGCTCCCAACGTAACCTCCGAGAAATGCCCTCTCAATTAATCATTCATCCTCATTCAAGGTCGAATAAATTTCGTCTTTTGGACTTTAATTTAAAAAAAAACTCCCTGAGTTGTTCGGAAACTGTCGTCCTCCAAATATTACCGGAGATCCTCAAAAATATCATTGTTAAGGCTTCAATTTAGAAAAATTTTCAGGGGAGAGATCTCAAAAACCTTCTACCCTTCTAACAGTATTAATAAATCGTCTACGATTACTTTAATTGAATTTCAATTTTGAAAATTTGCCGGGGGAGGACTCCGAATCTCTCCATCCATTAACGTTAACAAAAATCTTCTAAAACTGCGGTTTCTACGGATCGAAATTTTTTTCGAGAGAATGCCTTTCTCTCTCTCTCTCTCTCTCTCTCTCTCTCTCTCCTCTCTCTCGCCAACATTATCGAAAAATGTCTTAAATCTCGCTTTTAGTGCTTCAATTACGAAACATTTCTGGTCGCGAGCCCCATCAAAACTCCTCCCCCCTTTCGTCAAAGGTTGGCTTAAATTACGTTTCCGGAGCTTTGATTTCAAGAAACTGGCGGTTGCAGTAAATTTTAACAAAAAAGATTACAATCGCGTTTTTAAGACTTCAAAATTTAAAAAAATTTCGATGAGGGAGGGCGCATCTCTCATCCCCTTAATATCACCATAGATTGTCTAAAACTGCATTTTTCGATCTACAATTTTCAAATTTTTCTCGGGGGAGAGCCCCCGGACCCCCCTTTACGTATCACAATCAGAAATAATTCACAATTGGGAATGCGTGCTTCAAGTTTGAAATTTGAAAAATTATAGAATGATGACCTCGAGTCTCTAACTCCCTTAACATCATCATAGATCGTCCTAAAACTGTTTTTCAAATAACAGTCTTGAAAATTCCTGAGTGAGAGCCCCTGGACCCCTCTTCTGAACATCTTTACTAATAATAAAGCTCCAAGTCTCTCTGTCTGGATGTCTGTAGGATGTCTGTGACGCGCATGGCGCCTAGACTGTTCAGCCGATTTTCATGAAATTTGGCACAAATTTAGTTTGTAGCATGGGGGTTAGGGTGCGTCTTATTTTTGAAGATGTTATTTTTTCATGAGGCACCCTCTCATTTTGTTCCTTTGGATGAAAAAAAAAATTCACATATCTTAAAAATAAAAATTGATTAAAATTTAGAGGTTGCTACCATTGCTGCAAAATTTGAAATCTAACTTTTTTTTGCATCGATTATTATAATATTTATTTATGTTACCTTTTTGTCATTAATTGTAATTAGTAATAAACTAGATTGTTACTGATTTTGAAATTAATTCATATTTTATTAAATCATGTTAATTAACTGTAGAATCAACTCTCAACCTCTTAACTAACTGTTGATTAGCAACTCAAAGAAACACAAGTTGTCAGTTAAGAATTCAAAAAGAAAATTAAAAGTGCTCTATTTCAATAATCAAAAACAAAATTATTGGAATCCATCATCAGATTATTTGCTTGACCTTGCTCTTGCTGATGATCTTTTACGCAAGATTTCACTTCCAGGCGAGAAATTATTTCTAACTGAAAGAAAACTAGGAGGACAAGACGAAATTGGTAACAAATAAATCTCTATTTAAAAAGGCAACAGAGCTTGCGTGAAAAGGAAAAATTTTGAAAGAAAGAAAATCATGAAGAATCTGAATCAATTGTAGTGATTTTTTTTTTATCCTCTGTTGTAACTGTATGTACTTTGACTGATTCTGAAGAACAAGAATTTGCAATAAAGTTTATCCAGATTTGGTCTTTTGTTGTTGAAAAGCATTTTCACTTACAAGAAGGAAACTGTTATTTCAAGTAATTTTATTTGACATCTAAGTGTCATTTCTGAAGAGACACACAAACTCCGAATTGCTCTCTTTCTTGAAGAAACCTAAAAGAACAACCCCTCCAATGAAACACTGTACAGCAGATGTTGTAGAACTAAAATCAAAGGAAAAACATAAAGGATTTCATTACTAACATTCAGATTTTTCCACCATAAAGGTGTTTCATCAAGTTTTTTTTGAAGATATATTATCAAATAGTTTGGAGGATGACTAGCAATCAGAAAAAGGCTTGTATATTTCACATTACTAGAAACAAAGGGGAAAAATTTCAATATTGGTGAATGGGGGGGGGGGGGTAAAAGACTGAAATTGTGAACCCCAATGATATGAATGGCGTAGTGGAACTTTTTTTCAATGAACGTAATTTTAATCGCTGGTAGCAACCTCTAAATTTTGTTCAAATTCTATGAAACTTTTAAGTGGGTGTTTTTTCATCAAACGGAAGCAATTAAAGGGGTGCCCCATAAGAAATTCAAAATTTTTTCAAAAAGTGCATTATAAGACGCACCCTAATGGGGGGTGTGCACCTCGAAGCACGATTTTTCGAAAATTCGATTTTGTTCTTTTTCTATTTCACTTTTAAGAACATTTTCTGGAGCAAAATTATTATAAGATGGACGAGTAAATTACGAAATTAGCATGACGTGGAATGGAAGAGCGAATGAACATAGCCAATTGGCGAGAAATTCGTCATCCATTATTTGTAACTATACAGGCGAACCAAATGACCTTTTAATTTTCAATTACGGGCAATGCCGTGCGGGTACCACTAGTAATTAAATATAACGTACGATTGTGTTGGGAACTTAAATTTGGAAAAATTATCGCGCGGGAGATGCTATCCTCTGGAACTCTTCTCCCCTTCCTCCCAAACTTAAAATATAGTTTAAAACTGCGTTTTTATGTCTTCAAATTGCAAAATATTGCAAGAAGGTAGCCCTCCGACACCCCCGTAATTCTGATTGAATATTATCCTAACGATTATTTATATTGCTAGTACTAAGGTCTAGTAATATGACTATCCCTGCTAAACCAGAAACCAAATCTTCTCTCTCTGCACATTCGAACGTGCGTTTTGAAAAAATTAAGGGGCCGCAAAAAGCGTACCCCCCCCCCCCCCCCCCCAGTTTTTTTTGAAATAGCGACAGCAATGGTGCTCTTTCCAAAATTTAATGACCGTGTCTCTTTTTCAATGAAAGGTGCATCACAGAACGACATGGAGTTGGTGTCCATTTCAAAGTTGGATCAGAAGATTTGAACGCCAGAATGACATCCTCTTTATTATCAAGAGTCATCTAAAACTGCGTTTCTCGTCATGCAATTTTGAAAAATTTATAGGAGAGAGCCCCTGATTCCCCCCTCTTTCCTTAACACGATCAAAGACAAGCCTAGAATTGCGTTTTTGGAGATATCAATTTCAAAAAATTACCGGGGGAATGGCACCGAAATTCACCTTCCACTAACATTATCAAGAAATATCAAAAGTGTTTCTAAAGCTACAAGTTCGGAAATTTAAGTGGAACGACCCTCTCCCTCCTCCCCACTCTCGTCAACATTATTAAAAAGTCGTCCGGGGGAGCATTTGAAAACTCTTTTTCTTAACGTCACAAAGGTGGCTACAATTGCGATTTTAGAACTTCAATTTCAGAAAACTGCTTGTCTCCCAACCATATATAGCGTTTTCAAGACTTTAATTTTGAAAAATTTCCAGGGGCTAGCCTAGGCCCGGACTGGACAGGTCGGTTACTCGGCGATCGCCGAGGGCCCCCGAGCTAGGGAGGGCCCCCAAATGAAGCGGGGGGAAAAATTGTAGCAAAAAATGATTTTACAATTCTTTGATTTCCTTGTAACTATTTCGATCTGTTTCCTTATATTTCTTACCAGGATCAGGACCTGATTACTGAATAGGCCAACTAGGCTGTGATCTAGAGCCCTTGCTTTTTAGGGGTCCCAAAATGCCTACCGTTGTTTTAGTTATTGACTAAAAGCGTAAGATTTGACTGCATAGTGGCATCAAAAAACCTTTGCTTAAGAACCTTCCTATATCTTAATCATGCCCTGTCCAGGATGCTTTAGATCACTCTCTTACTAGTTTTATACAAATAGCACACTGGGCCTAATTAAAGCCAGGTAGGGGCCCCATGGCAAACATGAACTTAAGGGGCCCCTAGGGTTTTCCATCTCTCTGAATTTGGCCCGTAAACAAGACCGGATTACCAAATAGGCAATCGCCTATGGGTCCCGAGAGAAATTTTCAGCCTCCCTGCAAAAAATTATCATGGCCTCTACCCGCTCAGTGAATTACGCCTTTTCTAGCGGCGTAACTACGTACCACACACAACCCAGCAACGCGGGAGGGGCCCGAAAAATTTTGTGTGAGCTCTATTTTTATTTAATTTTATTAAATTTTTCAGTCAATCAAACTTAGTTTGAAAAGCTTATATTGGTTCTGGTGTACCAAAACTTTGCACTTCTTTCCAATGTAAGTTAAAGATAGAACCCAATTAAGATATCGAAGGCCCTAGGCCCGAACATTTTTTCTGAGCATCCTTGTAGTCAAACAGCACAATTTTTGCCATTTGCTATTGCAGTTTTAGCCGTTTGGGGGGCCCCCCAAATAACAGGGGCCCTAAGCCATGACCTAGTTGGTTTATTCGGTAATAAGGCTCCAACCTCCATGCGCGAAAACTAAACCTTAATTCGGGGGAAAAAGGCATCATAATGAGGATTGGGGGACTCAGTGTCAGCATTATGCCCTAACTTCCTGCTCGTCACATTTTAAGAAAATTCTCACTACTAGCAGAAAGGTTTTTTATGCTCGCGGAAGCTTGTTAAGGTTTATAGAGGACCCGATTAACGAGTGAAAGGGACCCAAAAACCAGACTCGTCTTCTGGGCAGTCAGGGAATTTAGAAACATAATATAATTATGCATTTTCGCTTGTATTTTGACGGGTTTTTTTCACTATAAAATGCATTATATTCATATCCTTGCCCCATCCAAAACTTTGAAATGACGAACCCGTCCCAAATTAGTAAAAATTTCAACAATTTATAGCTATCGCTAAAATTTTATTTAAAAATGAACACAACTATAATTTGGATTAATGCCAGTTAACAAATTATTTAGCTACAGTGTGGAGCCGATAAGGAGAACAAGGCAAGGCTATCCAAAGTTTTTGAGCAAGGAGCAGAAATTAGGTTTTGATGCAAAAAAGGGTGTGGGGACCTTCGGAGTGATAAAAGTTTATGAAAAAAGAGAAAGGGGATAGAAAAAATGAACCATAAACAAAAGTTTTTTTCCTGTAAATTTTAAATAGAAATGGAATCTTAACATATTATTTAGAAACGTCGAAGAATTTGAATTATTAAGATAACTTAAATAAAGGAACCCCGCCCAAATGTATGCTGCAATCAAAAACATTCAATGCATTATAGAAACCTATGGCAAGCCAAATATGGTAGCTTCATAGCGGTCGATGACATTTCTAATTTTTTTGAACTCATAATATCTTAACGAAAAACACAGCAAAGTGGAATAAAATAAATGGGCGGCCGAAATATGTTCAAAATAGAAGCCAGGGCTGACGAAAAGCAATGTCAGCCTAGTCGGAAACCAGTGGGCCCTTAGAGGGTCCCCAGAATCAGAGCAGTAAAAGTTTTATGGTAGAAGTGGAGCTAGGCGACCAAGCTAACACTCGGGGGCACTGATGGAAGAGTTGATCGTGAAAAACAGAAGTAGTGGCCAGTGCTTAATAGTGCTTCAGTAGTTGCCACTTCAAGGTTTATGTTTGAAAAAGTAGGATTCCAGGTTTCCCAATGGATTCAAACGTGCAGGAAGCAGGAGGTAATACCTGAAATCCTATTTTTTTAAATATAAACCTTGAAGTGGCTACTGAAGCATTGGCCACAACTGGTGTGTTTACCTTACATGAAAACAAAAATGAAATGATAATACCTTCAGTTCTTTTCTTTTAATGTGTGCTTTAACCATTGCGAAATGAAATGTTCTTTTTCTCCCTGTTGTTTTTATACTATATTTACTGTTGAAAAGCTACTCCAATGCATTAATTGTACCTTTTTTAGAATTTAAAAATAGTAATAAAATATATGGTTTCTTATCGATTTCAATTAGCAATTAATCCTATAAAAGTATCTAAAATTTATCAAAGATTTTTTTTAGGAAAAAAATCAGACTCTATTTTACAAGTTTTCATTCCTCCTTTTTTTTTGTTGAAGTAATTAAATGCGCAGAAACATAAACTTGCTTTTAAATTCCTTTCTTATTTCAAATATTTTGTGGTACAAAAATCAAGAGGAAGGGATGGTTGCGAAAGGCGCTCCGAAGATGGTAGTTGAATGGGACCTCCCAGAGCGTTTTTAGTTGTATACATGTAAATGATCTTTAGGGAAATGGGGGTTTAGCCGGAAGTTTAGATCTTTTGTACTCACTTATCTTTGAAATGCTTCACATGCTTGACCAACTTATATCCGTAGACTCAGAATGGGAACTAAATTACCAGAAGTTAAGATAAAATTAACCGACGAGAAAAGATATCTTTTTGTGTTATTGGTTATTTTGAAGCCTCACAATAAATCTAAAGTCACCGCAGAGTCACTTAGAAAGTAATAATAGGAAGTTTTTTTTTCTTCTTCTTCTTTTCTTGTTCTAAAGTACGTCAGACATGAGGCAGCGAGTTTCCTCCGAAAAGTGTTCCTCTGAGATCAGCACCACCTCTTTCATCTTTCCCCTTTCTTGGTACTAGGGATTATAGAGGTGGAGGGAGGGAATTTCTCAGTTGCTCTAAACCTCGAATGACAGATAATTTATTGACTACTTTCGGTAAATAGTACTCAGTTTTTATCCTTTGTGATCCCGTACCTTTTAAAGAATTTCCCATGGTTAAGCAACTGATTTCGGCTCCCTCTCCAAGAGAAATTTATTTACTGCATTTCAGATTAAATGAACAACAACCTTTGTTAGGAACCTTGAATGCATTAAATGTTACCTGTAAGTATTGCCTCTTCTCGTTTAGAATATCATTCAAGCACTTGAACTGTATCGTGTGTGAAAGCAAAAGAACTGATAAGTTTAAGAGTTTGAAAGGATGTTCGTGTAATGTGCAGTGACTGTGATGTAAGTTTGTAATTTGTGTATATTAAATTTTTGAAAGATACCACAACAACTCTGTTAAATCGTAAGTAGATTTTTAAAATTTTTTTTGCTGACCTGTTTGTTGACATGTTTTCTAAACATGAAACGTAATTCGTAATATCAACTGTACCTGTATGCATACAATAACTTATCTATTTTATTTTGTAAAAACTGAAATCTACCAATTACATTCAAAGAAATAAACGAATTAGTAGAAAAGTAAATTTTAAATTAATAAAAAAATCAACGAATAAATATAAAGTAATTAATGAAATGATAATATAAAACATAGAATAAATTAAGTCTATGAAAACTGATTGTTTTTGTTTTTCATCTTTTATTACTATTTTCTTACTTTTATAATTTGTAAATTTAATTATTATTAGGTTAACACTAAACGAAGTGGAAAAAATAACCCCAGGTACCAGTTCAGTCTGGAACGTTAAGAATAATTTTTACTCTTCAAATGCGTTTTTAGGACTTTAATTTCGAAAAATTTCTGGGAAGAGTTCCCAAATATTTCTTCATATTATGAAAAATGGAGTAATCAAACTTTATGACTTGTTCAAGACTCAATGGATTCATGTAAATTGCTTTAGTGCCCCATCTCCTTTTGCTTAAACCAGTAAATAAATAGGAAAATGGACTATGGAATGCACGTGAAAACCCTTCCGATTGGATATGAAACTATATACTACTATGTTTTTTTATTCTGCAATTTAAACTGCGTTCTAATAAGGTAGTTGAAGTTCTATACTTTACATGCATGCAAGCCAACTATAATTTTTATTATGGCGCTCAAAAAAAAAAAAAAAAAAAAAAAAAAAAAAAAAAAAAAAAATACATGGGGACACAAAAAAAAAAAAAGAAAAAAAAAAACAAGATGAAGCAAAAAGGTGTGATAATTTTCCAATAGTTAAGGCATTGCTTTAAAATTAAAAGCGTGTGATTAAAAAAAAATCTCAGCCCCTTCCAACAATGGCTCACCCACGGAGGGAGATAAGGAGCTAAGCTCTCTCACATTTTAAGCTCCTCCCTTTCCCCACGCCACATAAGGCCTAAAAATGCAGAATTTTATGTTTTTCAAAATTTTATAATATTCTATACTCTACTGAAACAGGGGCCCTGTATCACAATCCTCCCCCCTCCCTCTCCACTTACTAGGTAATAATTTAAAAAAAAAAAAAAAAACTTAATTCACAACAAATGATTAAAAAAAAAAAAAACGCACCTTTAAAAGATTTTGCAAAAACAGGACGACACTTCGTTCTGATAAAAGGGTAAGTCAAGCAAAACTTGAAACACATTTTTCTATAGATAAATTTAACTTTAGTTTTATTGCTTATATAGTTTTATTACTACGTATCCAAAAAGAAAAGCAGTTAGAAACGATAATGTTCTTACGTTCTCGGGGGAAGGGCCCCCGGAACCCCCACATCAGGGGGCCCCTTTCCAGTACCTAGCCGACCACCCAGGACGGAGCCAGTCCGGGCCTGGGCTAGCCCTAAGATCTCTTCTTTCCGTGCCATTACCACAGATAGTCTAAAACTGCGTTTTTAGAACTACAATTTTGAAAACAAAGGAAAGCCCTCCTTAACACAACGGTAGACTATTTATAATTGCGCTATTAAAGTTTCAATAATGAAAAATTACCAGGAAGGGGCCACCTAACCTTTTATTTTCGTAACATCACCAGAGATCGTATAAAACTGGTTTTAAAATTACAATTTCAAAACTTTTCTGGGGGAGAAACTCCCCGGACCCCCTATTTAATTGACAATAAATTTCCGTTTCACGGTTCATGTTGTATACATCTAGTAATGACTCCATCCAAAGCCAGAAATTCGTCCCTGTAATCATTCATACGTTTGAAAAAAAAAAAAAAAAAGATGTAGCAAAATTCATGGGTACCCAAAATTTGTTTACTTAAGGTCCACGTTTCAAAATTAGGGAAGGCAAGGCGGGTCAACAATTCAACAACATTTCAGTTCAAATGGTATTTGTTAGCGCTCCACCCCCCCCCCCCCCGTGAATTTGACTGGAAATTAAACACTCTAAAAACTGTTATGTTTAACCCAATTCGAAAGCGAGAAAATTTTTTTGGGGGGAATTTGCGCCATTGAGCTTGGGGGGGGGGATGGGCACCCCTGGATAAGAAGCCCCCCCCACGCTTTTTTGTATTACATTAAAATTAAGTGATTGGTCAACTACTATCATCCAAAGATTATTTTTCACTTTTTAGTTCATTTTGCTACGAAAGCGTGTTTTTTTTAGTTTTTTAAACTATTATTTTATTTTTGTTTTTAGTCTTATGTTGGAGAATTATCAGGTGACGAAATTATTTATAAAACGAGTGCGAGGTCATATCTTAAAGTTAAGACAAGGGCACCCCGATGGGAAGCTACTGTGAGTCATCGATGTATGTTCGGGGAAATCATATTTATATTACTTTGAAAATTTGAGATGCATTTGAATAAAAGTTTTGTTCAACAATGGTCTGATCAGCAATGAATTTCCAATTGAAGGCTCACCTAAATTTCGGCGTGAAACTAGTTAAAAACAATTATATTACATGTTCTAATTATCTTGGAAAATTAAAACAAATTTTATTTGATGCAGAAAAATTAATGGTTTTTGTAGATATTTTTAAATAATTTTTGCGAGCATTTTTTAGTGTATTTTTAAATTTTTTCCTTTTTCACATTGTTGGATTTATGCCAAAATATTGATTAAAATTGGAGGAAACTAACAATTAAAAGAGTTAATTAATTAATTTGATTGTACAATATTGCATTGTCATCGGGTCTGAGGTCGCGTGCCAAATTTAAAAGAATCCGATTGCAGGAAGGGGCTGAAATTTGAGCTGCAAGATTCTGTTACAAGATACATACATACATACATACATACATACAGGTGAAGCTAATAAAAGCATGTTAAAAACTCAAATGAGAGGTATGAGTTTATTTAATACTAGCAAAAATACCCGGCGTTGCCTGGGCCAGTAATAATTATTAGAAAAAATCGTTACTTGCTTTTGTTTTCTGTTTTAAGTGAAAGAATTTAAAACACATCTTTTTGACGTGATTAAAAATCGAGTTTCTTCCTTACCCATAAAACTAAAATAGCAATAAGTATAAAGAACAAAGTAGTATTGATTTAGAAACGAAAGCACTATATTTAAGCATATACAAATTTAAAAAACATGAAATTAATCTTCTCATGTTTAAAAAGATTAATCTGTTGATACTTTTTTTTAACATGGAGTCTAAAACCTTCTCTGTATGGTTAATGAAGTACGAAGTGATTAAAAAAAAGTAGCTGCGCTCGTAATCCCCTTATACTTGCTTTAGTTATTTCGGGAAATTTCAATCATTGTGGCTCTTGGTGCGATTTTACCGAATTTGCGAAAGTCGTTTCGGGGTACCTTCGATGATGCTCCTCCATTCTTTCCTTACTTTGTAAAACGATATGATATTAATTTTCGTTACAGAGATATTGTCGCCAGATGCTGAAATATTTTTGGTCACCATAAAATGGCGCTAAACAGTTTCATCCGAAATGTTACCAAAATAAGTAATAAAATTTGGTGATTGTTTGAAATTGTGCAAAAAGGAAAATTAATGGAAGTTTTTGTGCTGTTTATGGATTTGCCTAATTTAGTTGCTGGATTATTTAACACAGTAAAAAAAGTCTTTTGAAAATTCTTTGATTGGCGATATTTTGTTTACATGGTGAAAGCTGAGAAACATTATGACGTAGTCTTCAGCTTCAAAAACAGCAACGTTGAAAAAACTGCCAAATGCATCAGCTACAGAAATCTTTCTGCAAAAATTTTGGCGATCTGCTGGTTGTTTGGATAATGAGTAAGTGTTCAATCAGCATAAATAATAATAAAAACCATTAATTACATTAAAGTTCCGTTTAAATGGAAAATCATCAGTCAAATCATGTATTAATTGCCAATCTTGTGCAAAAATCTTACTTCAAGATTTGACTTGAGAAAAGCCTTGAACAATCACGAAAAGCAAAGAAAATCAACAATGCAACAATTGTCGCTATCGACAGGGAGTTGAGATGATACACTAAATACTGTATTGAGTTGAGGAAAGCCTTCGAACATGGATCTAAAAAGCTCATAACTCGTTTTTTATTCTACTTAGAAATTTCGAACAGGTGCCATCTTCAGCAGAAAAATCAGAGCTTTCGATGGACATATAATGTAAATATGTGCAAGTATTTTTTCATCCCAATATTAGAGAATTTATACAAAAATTGTGTTTTATTGCCCCCCTAAGGGGGTTTTGCCCCCCATACGGGACGAAAACTACCCTATGTGTTATTCTGATGCATAAGCTATATTATTGTAAAGTTTCATCAAAATCCGTTCAGTAGTTTTTGCGTGAAAGAGTAACAAACATCCATACATCCATCCATACATCCATACATCCATACAGACAAACTTTCGCATTTATAATATTAGTAAGATTAATAACCTTGGCCTCGTGTTATAATCATTATGAAAATGTTCCTAATTAAAACCGTTCATTTTACAGCATCTAGGTGAAATTATATAGGGTTTAGTATTTAATTGGTTTGAAATATTAAAGATATTTTATGTCCACATTCGCAGTAGAAATGTGCATAGTATTTATGTACTTAAAACTAATAAATTCATGAAAATAAAAATCATTTTAGTCATTAAAAATAAAGTTATAAAGCAATAAAAATGGCGGCGGGGGCGGGGCACTTTTCAATTTCTTGGCCCCCCCCCTTCCAAAAATTATTTCAGCATTCCGCCCCGTGTTAACATATGAAATTTGAAATTGAAACAAAGAAAACTAATGTAACATGTAAAATAAATAAACATACAGTGCAGTCGTACATGGTGAGCACAGATGGTGGACCCGATTTCAAAAAATCATATTTTCAAAACTACTGAAAAAATTAAAGCAAGGGTTACATGAATTTAAAGATAAGTATACCCAGTTTTTTCCGCAGTGAAGTTGAGCAAAATAATCAATTATTAATTACCAATGTTGCAGCCTTTGGTTACATGACCCCACTTGATGGCGCTGACGCTTTACGGGCCTTAACAATTTACAACTTTTCTGTGTTAAACTGATGCAAATGTGATTTCCTCTTGAAATTCTCGAAAAATGCGAAACTTCATATGTCGCTCATTTTGATCGCAAGAGGCGCTGAACGCAACCCTGTGTATCCACCAATCAATGACAACGTTATAAAGTTAGTTTATTTTTGATTGGGCGTCGCCCATTTTGACCGCAAGAGGCACTGAACGCAAAATTGTGCATTCACCAATCAATGGCAACGTAATGGAAAGCATAGATTCCCTGTAGCGCCCTCTTTGTTGCCATGAGTTTCCACGATTGTCACTGCCTATAAGAATTAGGTGGAGCCATGGTTTGATATGTAGGGAAATGCTTTATTTTGACAAGGCTAAACTGGATCCGGTAACTTAATTATTTTACTGGTAGGCCTGTAGTTTTAGGGGAATGAAGAAACGAAAAAGTGGTCAACAATGAACGCTATCTACTGGAGTTTGAGGTTAATCCACTGGAGTTTGGGTTAAATTTCAACTACTAAAATATCACCGAACAGGCAATTGCTTTGTTCAAATGTAGAAAGAATTTTCACCCGTCATACCTTGACGGGCGATTTTCTAGTATGAAAAGAAAAATAACAATAGTAAAAGTTACACCTAATTAATTAACCCTTTGCTCTGAGCCTTGAAGAGTCAATAAAGACGCAACACTCGTTCACATAACTGCACATTAGAGTCAGACTAACGCAAATCCAAAAATTGCAATTTTCTGTTTATTTGTGAATTGTGTGTAGAATTAATTCTATTTCGCATCGAGCCATATGAACGTAATCCCAAAGAAATCCTTTCTAATAACTTACCAGCATTAAAATAGCGCGAGTCCTTTGTATAATGCACCAAGTAACTGTTTTTTCCGCTCTCCTGTAAAGTAGTGACTATGTGAATGTGACTTACGCTAGTCTGGCTCTGAGGTACAGATGATACGGTATATTAAAATTCTCTAACAATCCAGGGACACTGATGTAGCAAACCAAGCCTTTATTCAGAGTAAAGTGTGGACTGTAATCTGTTTCTCTTTTTTGGACCGTGAGAAAATCTTTCACTTAGAAAAGTCGAAATCTGGGTAATAAATTACGTCTAGCTGCTATCTGAATTTTGTCGCAAACTTATGACACTATATGCTTATCCCCCTGCTGCTTCCTTATAACACGATCAATCGGCGTCTATGAGAATCAAAATTTCAGTCTGTGAAAAAATGGTATATGATAGAATTTTTTTAGTGTTTTTTCTTCAAACCAGCGCAGACGATTTGTAACTACGACGACGAAACTTTCGCTCTCTAAATAAATATTGAAAACAGTTGTCGTGTTGGTAATCTGAAAAATCAAAGCAACGTCAACTATGGTCAATTGAAAATTGCTCAAAAAAAAGTTTGCGAGAGCTGAAATAATGTTTTGCCTGAACTACAAGAAAACACAAAATGTAAGCAAATAAGTATTAAGCAATGTAACGCGAAAAAATATGCTAATCAATCATATGCATTAGGGTGGTTCAAAAAAACTTTTTTTCAGCTAGAGTCCAAGACACCCTCCCTCCTTTTTTTTTTTTTTTTTTTTTTTTTTTTGCACTTACTAATAGTATTACGCTGTAAAAGTTTTAGCTTCTTACTCAAATTTTAAGACGGTGCTCAATGACCCTTTAATTTAACATTAGCTATAGAAAATGACACAAACTGAGAAATATTTAATTTCCCCAGCTGTTTTTTTTTTTTTGTAAATAATTGTTATTTTGTAAATAATTATTTTTTGTAAATAATTGTTTTATTGCAATGTATATGCACAATTCTAGTGTATATTATAATATGTAGCATTGTTTTTTCAGTTCGATGTATTTTTTAAACCCCCCTCCCCATACTATTCAAGATTGAGGGAGGAGGTTGAGCATCCTGTTTCAGTTGAAATATGAAGCTAAAATTCTTCCAGTATATTGCTATCCACAAGTCTAAAAATCTTGAGGGATGTCCCGGTATCTAGGAGAAAATTTTTTTACATGTATTTTTGAACCACCCTAATATGCACGTGAGTGCACACACTAGTATAATTCTCCGTAAATCAGCAACTACAAAACCTCAACATGAGTATCTTAATCAAAGATTTTCATCTGCACTTGCTTTGCTGAAAAACACATAAAAAAATAGATCATAATACTTCTGCGTGATGATCTCAGATATCGATTTCATCCTCATCCGCTCAGTCAGAGAAAACGCTTTTTAACCTTTTAACCTAGTTGGGAGTTCTTTCTATATAATAGGACTTTCATTAACTGTAAAATGAGATCGTTCTAATACATGGTACACAGCCGATAAGAAGTATGTCAAAAATTCAAACTAACGCTGCTTATAAGATAAATAAATACCTTTGTGCTGAATAGTAAAGTCAGAACAAACAACGTAAGTAGAAGCACAAATTTGTAAATTACCGCAGACACGTGTTTCGGCGTTACAGGGAACGCCTTTTTCAATGCAAAAAATAATGAGCTTATGGATGAAAAGACATCCGACAATTTCATCCATAAGCTCATTATTGTTGTTTTCCGATAAAATGAGCAGATAACCTTTTGTCCCCTTACCCTCCGGTAAAGTTCGAAATGCAAGCTTGTTTTAGGGGGCCGATTCGATAGATTTTAGTCTTCATTTTGGGGTCGCAATCCTAGGGGGATGCAGGTTCGACTAGATTCCCTGTTAGTTTGTCAGAAACTAGGAGCTTGGCATTTGGGTGACTGAGTGATTTATTCGAACGGCATTTAAACTAATGATTTTCAGTTATCACGTGATAATTTCGAATGGTTTCTGGCTCTCAAACACGAAGTTAATAATGTAAACAAGTAGGGGAATAGTTGCTCTGCGCAAAAGTACTCATTCTTTCCTAGTTTATAGCTTTGCTTTTTTTTTTTTTTGATGTTCTTGTTGAGTGCAGTTTAAGTATATTTATCTGACTATAATACATGAGGAGGGAGGGTAAAATATTTCTGATTGCGTTTTCCAGAGGATTGGGATTCCTGATGCATTGAAAAGTGTACAAGTGTGGCTTGAAGTGCATTGAAGTTCATGATTATTTTTTTTCTTTCTTGATCCGCTCTTTTTTATTTTTATTTTTCATTCGTCGACTTTAGGAATATGCAATAACAGTAAAAGTGTTGAGAGTGAAGTTGAAATGTTTCTGAGTGCATTAAAAAGAAATATTGAAGTTTGTCGTGTGGGATTAATTTTAGCTTCCACTCTTCGGCCCAATTTTTAAATAAAAATTACATTTTATACAGATTGTTGTTGTTGTGTTTTTTTAAATTCCACACGCAAGATATTTTTGACTTGTGTGCGTAGCATTTATTTTAGCGTGAGTAGTTAAATTTAAGTATTTTGCTTGTTTTACTGCTTCTGTTTATGTCATATTCCTTATAGTTTCGTAAATGTTGATTAGTATATTATTTACTCAACTTAAAAATTTTCAGTCAATTAATGTGCCGATTTTATGGGGTTTTTTTTTGTAAAGTTGAGGCAAAACTGCTGAAAATGCTTAGGCTCGCAACGGTCCATTTCGGAACTTAAGGTTCCGTAGCTACGTTTCATTTTCCATGCGCTGGTGGTTCAAAAAGGTTAAAATTGATTGTCAAGTTTATCTGAAAAGCAGATTACGTATTCGGTTTTCAAATCATCCGAGATGCTCGATAACCGAGCATTCCACAACAAACAATATATTATACAAGAGAGAACGCGGGGGAGGGGGGTAAATGGCGCAGACCGCGCCATTGAAGTTTTAAAGAGGAGAGAGTAACTTAAGCGGGCTTTAATTTATTTTAGGGGGTTCAACGTCGCATTTGAGGGATGAGTGTCATCGCCATGGGGGGGGGGGGGCATCACTGCATTATAAGCACCTTGCGTTTAAACATTTCATAAACGTTTTAACATGGCTGCCACAGCGTTAACAATCGCTTTAAAACGTTTACTCAACGAAGTGTGCTCTCTGAGTAACCCAATTCGAAAAAAAGGAGAAGCAATTATTAGATTCAATAACCTTATAGAATGACAGGGGTGACACATTTGAGAAGCAATTATTTGATTCTAAAACCTTATAGAATGACAGGGGTGTCCGTCCGTCCCTGTGAGCAATGGCGCGCTTTTTATGACAATCCCCCCTCCCCCAAGAAACGATAATCCGAAAAAGGGCTAAGACTACATTAAATTTTCAACTACACGGTTTGTACCATACCGGTCAAGGGCGCCCATATGCAAAATGTTAAGGGGGGGGGGGGGGCTCAGATATTTTCCTCATGGTTTAATAGGATATTTTCCCCATAGAAACCGATTTCAGTACAGATTAGAGTTATTAAAATTTGACATTTTTAATAACTTATTGATTAATTGCTGGAGAAGAAATGATTTTACATTTTTGAAAGAAAAAAAAGGTACTAAAAGCAAGGATGTCCTAATTTCAAAGAAGGGGGAGGGGCTTGAGCCCCCACTTGCCCCCCCCCCTATATGGAAGCCCTTGATACCGGTTTAATATATTGTTAAGTTTAACAACTCTCAATTTTAAACCTGCTAGTGTCGCCCAACGACTTGCCCATATTATCATTATCCCTCACTTTTTAATGAAAATTGTACATACGTACGTATTTAATCCTAATAACTGTCAAGTTCAAAACAGTATGGAAAGCTTTTCTCTATCCTTTGTTTCAAGATTTCACCACCGGATCACACCAGGGGCGGATACAGAAAACCATTTGAAGGGGGGTGGGGGTCATGCTGAAGAAAGCCCTCCTCCCATGAACGAAATTCCCGTTTTAAGTACGAAAAAATTCTGAAACTTTTTTGAGGGTCAATAAAAAGCCCCAAATCGGTCAGGAATAAGGCACATAATTGGGGATAAACGTTGCAAATTAATTTCATAAGCAATAAAACAAAGTAGTAGTTCAAATATTTTCTTTGAAAAATAATTGATGAATTAAAAAGATAAGATATTGTCATCGTTTGCATTTCATGCATAAATTATTTGAACGCAGTGTGTACGGATACTGTTCTCGAGAGTTCAGGGGGGGGGGGTCATGACCCCCACGACCCTCCATTGTATCCGCCATTCACACAACACATGCCCCTCCATGAATCCGCACATATGATAATTAACAATTTTCGTTCTAAAAATATCGTTCGATTATTAAGGAATCTCTCAATTATCGAAAATTCGAAGCCAAACATTCAACTATTACCCCATTCGAATAAAGCAAGAGAAAAGCAATCATTCGATTTTAAAAATCATTCCAAATCCCCCAAGAGCAATATCCCCAAAAGAGACAAAATCCCCTAAAATTTACAATACCGTAGTTTACGTCAAAACTCCCCCCCCCCTCCCCTCTTATTTGCACCCATAGAAATGAATTACACGAGATGTTAACCACTTGTTTTATTAAGAAACTAGCCGCCTTCGGCGACCAGCTGGTCCACCTTTTTACACCATTCGCCTTTTTGCGCCAGGGTTGCCGCCTTCGGCGGCTGCTTAGACAATTTAGCGACGGTATTAATCGATGTTTTTCTTTATGTATCAATATTATCATTCGCCTTTTTACGCCAATGTTGCCGCCTTCGGCGGCTGCTTAAATAAATTTCGTGACGCTATCAATCAATCTATATCTATCTATATCATTAGTCGTTTGAATAAAATATTTTCTAGACCTATCTCCAGTTCCGTCGTTTGGAATACTTTTAAAGGAGGGGAGGGGAGGCACAAACGGCGTACTCTTCATGCAAATTTTTTCGAAAAATAACAAAAAGCACACTCACTTTTATGTGAAATTGTTTATGTGTGCATTGTTTTTTCAAAGTCATGGTGTGTGTGGGGGGGGGGCTTTAACATCCCGTTGAAGTTTTTTAAATGACGGGCATGTCCTTTTCTTGCTGTCCATCTACTATATCAACCTCTATATTTGTCTATCTATCTATCTGTCTATCTGTACGATCTATGCATATCTACCTCTGAGAGTAACAATCTTTTTTTATTTATATAAGTATTAATTCGAAAAAAAAAAAAAAAAAAACATTTTTTGTCCACTCAATCTCTATCTCTGTATCTACCTAACCTAACCGCCAATCCGTAACAAAAACACAGATCATGCAAAAAATCGCGGGCTTTATTTATTTAATCAAAATAGCCCGCAAAAAAAAAAAAGGCTCTGTTCCCCGTAGTGCGGCAAAAAGTAACGATTGCAAAAAAAAAAAAAAAAAAAAAAAAAAGGTGAAGAGAATGCAAACGATTTCAGTTGGATCACGTGATGAGGTAAGTTCAGAACTCAGCCGGCAAGCGAACAGCTCGCGTTGCGTTCTGCATTAAAAAAATTGTAAAAAAAAAAAAAACTATTGCGTATTTTTAAAAACTTTTTTCTTCTGAAGGGGGCAGAATGTTTTTATTATTACCAACTAAAATTTTAGAATTGAGGGTTCAATACTTTTCGCAGGATGGGTTTTGAAAAAAACTAATCCCAGAAAAAAATGCAAATTAAAGGTTTTTTCAAAAATTTATAAAAAATACAAAAATTGCTCTATCTCTAAATTTTTTCATTTATCATATTTAAAATTAAATTTCCTACACTATAGTACAAAAAATATTCGTCTGGCGTGGTTGGTTCGGGGTCTGTGAGGTTAAAAGTGCTAAAAATCACATAAAACATTAAATAACTTTTTTTCTAATTAAAATATCAAAAATCGTAGCCCGAGGTGCACATCTTCAGCAAAAACTGCACCTGTATACCAAATTTCATCTTTCTAGGCCTTACCGTTTTCCCGGGATGCGCGCCACACACACACACACACACACACACACACACACACACACACACACAAACATCTCTTTTTATTATACTAGCCGCCTGCGGCGACCAGCTGGTCCGCCTTTTTACGCAATTCCCCTTTTTTTGCGCCAGGGTTGCCGCCTTCGGCAGATGCTTAGACAATTTAGCGACGGTATTAATCAATGTTTTTCTCTATATAACAATATTATCATTCGCCTTTTTACGCCAATGTTGACTTCTTCGACGGCTGCTTAAAAAAAAATGTCGATGGTATTAATCAATCTTTTTCTCTATACATCAATATTAACATTCGCCTTTTTACGCCAAGGTTGCGCCATTGGCGGCTGCTTAAAAAATTTTTGTGTTGAATAAAGTATTTTCTAGATCTATCTCCCGTTATGTCCTTTGGAATATTTTTCAGGGAAGGGGAGGGGAGGCACAAAAGGCATACTCTTCATGCAAATTTTGTCGGAAAATAACAAAAAGCATTTCCACTTTTATGTGAAAGCATTGTTTTTTCAAAGTGATGGTGTGGGGGGGGGGGGTCTATTGATCTCCCGTTGAAGTTCCTCTATTTCTTACTGTCCATCTACTGTATCCACCTCTATATTTGTCCACCTTTCTTTCTCTCTATCTATCTATCTATACGATCCAAGCATATCTACCTCTGATAATAATTAACAATCCTTTATATGTAAAAAAAAAAAAAAACATTTTTTGCCCCCTTAATATCTCTCTATCTACCAAACATAACCACCAATCCCTACAAAAATCATGCAAAAAAAAAACCGCAGGCTTTATTTATTTACTTAAAATTACACGTTAAAAAAGGCTCTATGTTCCCTGTAGTGTCCAAAAAGCAGCGCTTGCAAAAGTAAAAAAAAATCACTGCTATTATTGAATTAAAATGCGCAAAAAAAAAAAAAAAAAAAAAAAAAAAAAAAGTGAAGAGAAAGCAAACGATTTCAGTTAGGTCACGTGATGAGGAAGTGCGAAACTCAGCCGGCAATGTTTACAGGTCGCGTCGTGTTCTGCATTTAAAAAATTGTAAAAAAAAAAAACTTTTGCGTATTTTTAAAAACTTTTTCTTCTGAAGGGGACGGAATGTTTTTACTATTACCAACTAAAATTTTGGAATTGAGGGCTCAATACTTTTTGCAGGATGGGTTTCGAAAAAAACTAAACCCAGAAAAAAATGCGAAATAAAGGTTTTTTCAAAAATTTATAAAGAATACAAAAATTGCTCTATCTTCAAAATTTTTTCCTTCATCCTATTTAAAATTAAATTTTCTACACTATAGTGCAAAAAATATTTGTGTGGTGCGATTGGTTCGGGGTCTGTGAGGTAAAAAGTACTAAAAAGTGAAAAAAAAACGCATAAAACATGAAATAACTTTTTTTCTAATTAAAATATCAAAAATCGAAGCCCGAGGTGCACATCTTCAGCAAAAACTGCACCAGTATACCAAATTTCATCTTTCTAGGCCTTACCGTTTTTCCGGGATGCGCGCCACACACACACACACACACACACACACACACATACACACACACACAAACATCTTATTTTATTATATGTATAGAAGATGTATAGATAACTAAGTACCTTTGTGCCGAGAAGTAACATGAAATAACAAACGTTTTGTATCCCAAAATACAGAGTACTGCAGAAATATGTTTTGGAGTTTTAAGGTACCCTTTTTTCAACAAAATAGTAAGCTTTTACATATAAGGGGCCATTCCTTTGTTACGTATGGATGATTTTGGCAATTTTTGATCCCTTCCCCCATGTAAGGGTACGTAAGGTTTTTCAAACCCCTCCCCCTATTATTACGTAAGATTCCATTTCGTTTTTCGAAATAATGAAATAACTAATCTAATATCACTGGAATCGAAATTTAATTCACTATTATTAAATTAAAGCTTTTTGTGTGAAGAAATATTTACTAAAAAGTTGGAATCTAGACTGAATGTGTTTTCGACATTTTTTTGTAAATGATGCGATAGTAGTTAAAAATAAAACATGCCATACATAGTGCAATTCTTTTATTATGTTTTACATAATTAATTCTTCGTAAAACAAATAAAAAACAGTCATCCTAATACGTTTTTATTTTCCAGACGCAAATGAAACATCGGCTTGGAAAATACTGCGTAAGAATGCGTTTGAACCCCTCCCCCCTCCAAAGTATGTTAACATTTTTCCAACCCCACCCCCTCGGGACCCTTACGTAATTAATGAATGGTCCGTAAAGACATCCAGTAATGTCCTTACATCCACAATCTCACTATTTTGCGTTGAAAAAAGGGTTCCTTGAAACCCCGAAACACGTGTCTGCAGTGATCGTTATATTTGGGCTTTAAAACGTTTGTCATTGCCTATTACACTTGTATCATTACCCAATCGTATAGTCGAAGGTGAACGTAAGGGGGAAGACGTCCCCTCAGGTTTTCAACTTAAATATTCCCCCTTTTTACCTGAACTATAGTTTTAATGCCTCTCAAGTTAGAACCTTATAAGCGCCTCCAACCTTTACTTCCACCACCGGGACACACAACACATGTCTCCCACAGACCCGTCCATGTGTTCATTCATTAACACCTTTCGCTCAAAACATATCATTAGACTACCAAGCATCCCCAAAGAATCATTTGATAATCAAGCATTGAACAGTATACATGCAATTATAACACTATTCGAATGAAACATTCGAAAGTCAATTATTTAATTGTAATACCATTTAGATCGCAAGGGTATCTATTCCTCAAGTGTGCTGGCACACTTTTTAAAATTAGGGATCCTCTCTCCCCCTCAAGAAGGACACTCCCTAAAAAAGTCTAACGTCCATTAGGGATTTCAATGGCGCAGTCTGCGCAATAACCCACCTCCCCTGTGGGCTCCTCAGCGCAGCCCGTCTTTCTGGGGGAAGGGTTAAAAGGTTTCAATGCAAATTTTTTCGGAAGACAGAAAAAAACCGTGCTCATTCATAAGTAAAATCATTAACTTTTCAAAGCCAGCCCTTTGACCGCCTAAATGACGGATCCGCCCCTGCAACTAAAACACTTCAGAAGCAAGGATGCCCACCCGCCCTGAGGTCAAGCCCCCCCCTCAATATCGCAGAGACCCCCCCAACAAATGAGAAAAATACCCCTTAAAACACCCCCCCCCAAATGTCAATAGCACAGTCTGCGCCATGACCCCCAACCCCCCCTCCATAGGTGGGCACCCTTGTCAGAAGTCAACTATATTGATGAGAGGTTCATTCGATTATCAAATCGATCGAAGAATACACTGCTCGAGTGATTGACATCTAGAGAACTCAACATCTCGAGAAGTTCAAAGCGAGAACTCGAGCAGTTGATCGCTCGAGCACTCGGAAAGTGACAATTGAGAACTGGAGAAGTTCATCGCTCGAGAACTCGAAAAGTGATAATCGAGAACTCGAGAAGTTCATCGCTCGAGAACTCGAAAAGTGATAATCGAGTACTCGAGAAGTTCATCGCTCGAGAACTCGAGAAGTGATAATCGAGAACTCGAGATACGATAATCGAGAACTCGTGGTAATCGAGTTCTCGAATGATCTTGAATAATCGAGTGATTCGATTATGAGAACTCGATTATGCCCATCACTACTGTCCACCGACCTCCACCGATCTCGTAGGCATCCATACCATACACACAAACCTACACACACGCACGCGCACACATATACTGTCCGACCATCACGAGAAAAGTCACCACCGAAATGTCTGCGCTTGTCTATTGCTATAGCAACGAGGCGCGTCTCATTTTTCAAGGTAATGCGTGCTGGATGCTGTTTTTTCTAAGAAGATTGTGTAGAGCCGAGAGAGTCGAGGCAGTCAAATCCGGGGGACAGGAGCCATTTGTAGAAACAATAAATACACAGCGAGAAGGGTCCCGAGGCAACTCGTAATTGTGAAAATCAGAATTTGAATTCAAAGTGTCAAAATGAAAAAAATATTTTTATTTTAAATTTATGTTTTTATGCATATGTTTTCTGGGTTTTTCAATCTCTAAGGATTTTTTACCATTCAATTTGCGATTTAAAGCACAAACAAGCTTCGCTTATCCGGCCCTCTTTTATAAGATCAAACATGTCGCGTAAAAAACATGTCTGCATAGATAATTGAAAATATGACAGCAGAAACATAACTATCAGTACACCGAACATTCGCTTTTTACTTTGATTAAATGTACAGCTCCTTCATAGATTGTACAATATCTTTTGGTAATCTAAAAACACCATTTGCAGATCATCTATGATGATGAAGAGTTGGATTGACCTCGCTATATTCAAACTACACGCATGTTTGAACCAGAACACAATGGGCCAATTCTCTGTTAAGAAATAATGTGAGAAATTGTTTTGATATTTTTTAATGTTGTTTAGCTCAGTGATTCTCAACCGGTGGTCCGGCGAACAGGCACCGGTCATTACAAAAATTTGGCCGGTTCACAAAGCCTTTTTATCGTTCACGTTAAAAACAATTTCTAACTATTAAAATAAAGGAAGAAAAGAAAACACGATAATAATGATAATAATATCCTATATATCATTTTTTTGCAAATTTTGTGATTTATTCTTCTAGGATTTATAAACAATGTTCATTACTTGTATACTAGAAAATTGCCCTCAAGGTATGACGGGTGAAAATTGCTTCTGCATTAGAACAAAGCAATTACCTGATTGAGGAAATTTTGATAGTTGAAAATTTAACCCTAACTGCAGTGGATTAACCCTAAACTCCAGTAGACACCGTTATTTGTTGATCACTTTTTTTTATTTAACACGCTTTTATTAGCTTCACCTGTATGTATGTATGTATGTATCTTGTAACGGAATCTTGCAGCTCAAATTTCGCCCACTTCCTGCGACCGGATTCTTTTGGAATTTGGCGCGCGACCTCAGACCCGATGACAATGCAATATTCTATAATCAAATTAATTAATTAACTCTTTTAATTGTTAGTTTCCTCCAATTTTAATCAATATTTTGGCATAAATCCAACAATGTGAAAAAGGAAACATTTTAAAAAATACATTAAAAAAAGCTCGCAAAAACTATTTAAAAATATCTACAAAAATCTTTAATTTTTCTGCATCAGACAAAATTTGTTCCATTGTTCCAATGTTATTAGAACATGAAATATAATTGTTTTTAACTAATTTCATGCCAAAATTTAGGTGAGCCTTCAATTGGAAATTCATTGCTGATCAGACCATTGTTGGACAAAACTTTTATTCAATTGCATCTCAAATTTTCAAAGTAATGCAGATATGATTTCCGCACACATACATCGATGATTGAGATGGATTAGCTGGATTAGACAATTACTCCACAGGCAATTTATCAGCGAAGATGAATGTTTTTAGAGCTCGGCTATTACACTTTAAGGGGTGCAGTTGCTCTTTTTGGAGTTCGAGAGACTATGTTTCGAATGCCACCCGAGACTTTTAGTCGCTTTTTTTGGGCAAATTTTATGAACATAAAAGATTTTGAACAATGTTGAAATGAATATCTGTTCGTAAAATAAGTTAAACTAAAAAGAAGAAAATAAAATAATAGTTTAAAAACTAGAAAAACAAGCTTTCGTAGCAAAATGAACTAAAAAGTGAAAAATAATCTTTTAATGATAGTAGTTGACCAATCACTTAATTTTAATGTAATACAAAAAAGCGTGGGGTGCTGTCCATTTACATTTTTGCTTGGGCAACAAATGGAAGAAATTAAAGACAACTGATAAGAAGTCCCCCACGCTTTTTTGTATTACATTAAAATTAAGTGATTGGTCAACTACTATCATACAAAGATTATTTTTCACTTTTTAGTACATTTTGCTTCGGAAGCGTGTTTTTTGAGCAATCACGATTGCTTATTGTTCTCATTTGACAGTCCTTGACGTTGAGATAATTTTTCAGCTTGGACCAGCAGCACCACCGCCCACCGGCACGGCGGCGGCACGACTGCTCTGGTCCTGAGCACTGTCCCCCGGAATCCACTTCTGCTGGGTGGTGGCGTCCATGTCCTTCACACGCATGCTCATACACACTCGCCAACGCGTGAGCGCCTTTACACACATACACAGGCCTACGTGCACACACTTAAGCCTGCACACACACAACTATACACACATAACCACCCAGGAGGAGGGACATGCTTGGGGGGGGAGCCATTTCTAGAAACAATAACTCTAATGAGTAGGGTCTTGTCGCAACTCGTGATTGCGAAAAACATAATTTGAATTCAAAGTTTCAGAATTCAAATTAGATTTTTTTTTTAGTTTTTTAAACTATTAATTTATTGTTTTTTCTTTCTCTTAAAACTAGTCTCACCAGTGAAACAGTTAAGCGACCGGATCCAGTTCAGCCTTGTCAAAATAAAGCATTTTGCAGCATGTCAACATTGCTGGAAAATATTATCACATTATCATGCTATGGCGCAAGTTTCATTGTTGGTAACGTCAGCTTTACTCGATCAGTGAATTGGTTATTATATTTGTGAGGATAATAATTATTACAATGATTACTAATCTTTTTCTTATTTATTTATTTATTTATTATCATCTTTTTTTTTTTGTAATTTCTTTAACTCCAAGTACAGTTTATCTTATATATTTAACTATGGAATTCATTTTTTTTTTTGTTTTTTCTGTTTTTTTTTTTTTTTTTTGTAAAAAAGAAAAAAACAACCTCTGCCGTTCGCAAAATTTTTTTCGTAAGGGTGTTTGACGGTCCCCGAGTCGAAAGCTTTTATTTTTCACAAGGGGGAAAAAAAAACCGAAAGTAAAACAGAAAACGAAAAAAGGGGGAAAAATCTCACCGGTCCGAAAAAAAAAATCTCTTTTTTTTAACAGTTCTCAATTGCAAGGATCCCCCCCCCCCTTTTTTTTTTGAATTGGAAATAGAGAAAAGAAAGGAAAAAGAAGAGGAGGAAAAATCATTACGGGTCCACTAATTGTTTTCAAAAACTATTGTCGGTAACCGGGTCAAAAAAGGTTGAGAAACGCTGGTTCCGTCAATTCTGTTATTTTGCTGCAAAAAGTATTTTTCTATCGCAATGATTTGTTAGTCCGCTTATTTAATGATTAGAAAGTCGCTCGTCATGCCTTGACGGCATGACGGGTGAAAATTGCTTCTACTCTTCTACATTTGAACAAAGCAAAATTGCCTGTTTGGTGATATTTTGATAGTTGAAATTTTAACCCTAACACTAGTGGATTAACCCCTAAACTCCAGTTGATAGCGTTAATTGTTTTCGCAGTCTTACCAGTAAAACTCTTAAGTTACCAGATCGAGTTCAGCTTTGTCACAATAAAGCCTTTCCCTGCATGTTAAACATTACCAAAACCTATTATCAAATTATCAAGCCGTGGCGCGAGTTTCATTGTTGAAACACGCGGGTTACTCGATCATCGGCTATTATTTATATGAGGATTCGCTTTGTGTACTATCCAAACTCCCCGGATTATGCGGATTTTCGATCATCCGAATCACATGGTAGAAAATATAGCCGGAAACTGCATTTTGTGATAAAATCATGAAACTTGGCATGATGAAGACAATGTACTAACAAATATTTTTGGAAAGGGAGGCATTTCAAAATCCCCTCCAAAACTCCTCTGGCGGCCCAAATTTCTAAATTTCAGCCTAATTTGCACAAAAATAAAGAACTAAAAAATAAGGGAAGTAACCAGAAAATTTCTGTTTCCACAGAACCGCTCTCTATGTGAATATTTTAATATCTTATTCGTTATTCACGTTTTGCGACCCGATTCCGTTAATAAATGGGTCATTTCCTCGATCATAGCTGGCATAAGATGCTAGTTTTGGAAGCCCAGTTAGCATTAGGGTGTAAGCCAGTTGTAGAGGGTATAAATGTTCCAGAGATTCAGGGGGAAGTTTCAAATGAGGAGTTAGATTGGGAAACTAAGGGTGTAATTTTGGGGGACTCTATGGTAAGGGAGGTGGGTAACACAGTTGGGAGAGTAAAGCGTAAGGTGGCTAGGTGTTGTTTACCAGGGGCTCGGGTAAAAGACGTTAATATGGTTGCTGAAAAGAAGGGAGTATTGAATAAGGAGGACATGGTTACTTTGTGGGTGGGAACAAATGATGTAGGCCACAGTAAAAATGAGGAGTTTTCTAGGGAATGGGAATCCCTGTTGGATAAAGCAACCAGCTTTTCGACGAATGTCCAAGTGGTTGGTTTGCTTCCCAGGTATGGAGTGCATAGGAGCTGGCTAAATCAACGTGCGAGGTGTATGAACTTGCTACTGAAGTCAATTTGCGAAAAGCGCAGTATCAGGTTCATTGATGTATGGAGTCACTGTAAACGGGATTGGATTGCTAGGGATGGCCTGCATCTGAGCTCTACAGGGGTCAAAATGGTTAGTGGATTGATTTTAAGGGCTTTGGAGTCAAAAAACTAAGTTGGAATGGGGGGCATGGTTCAAGCACCAGGTATCGAGAGAATGTAATGTTTTTGGGTATTGCTAGAAATGGAAATAAAGTGACAAACAAGAGTAGTAATGTTAACAATTGTAATTTAGGAAATTTCAGGGTGTTAAATAAAAGCAACTTAGGCATGCTTAAAGTTTTCTATACCAATGCTCGCAGTATTAGGAACAAGATGGATGAATTGAAAAGCATAGTTATGGATGAGAAGTTGGATGTTATCGGAATTACAGAGACATGGGCTACCGAATCTGATGCAGAGTTATTACATATTGCTGGGTATAATTTATTCAGACAGGATAGAGTAGGTAAAAGAGGTGGTGGGGTTTTATTTTATGTTAGAGACAATTTTATTTGCAATGAATTGGTCATAAATGATAAGCCTACTGATATTGATATGGTTTGGCTGGAGTTGATGAGCAGTAAGGGCATAAAGCTACGCTTTGGAAACATTTATAGGCCACCTAATTCAAACCAGGGACAAGATGAACAGATGTACCGTATTATTAGTGACATGTCTAGTAAGGGATCCGTTATCATAATGGGGGATTTCAATTTTCCGGGTATTGATTGGAATAATTTTTATCCTGGTAATGGCAAAGAAGAGGAATTTTTAAAAGTAATTGGTGACTGTTTCTTAGATCAAGTTGTAACTCAGGGAACTCGAGAGGAGGCCATTTTGGATCTAGTTTTTTGTGACATAGGTAGTTTTGTTCAGGGGTTGAGTGTAGGGGAGCATATTGGAGATAGTGATCATAACAGCATTAGGTTCCGGGTTAAATTTGAAGTGTGCAAAGATGATAATTTTAGGTTTGTGCCCAATTTCAGAAACACCGATTTTGTTGCACTTAGGCAGAGCTTGAAAGAGGTTTTTTCGTCAGGGTTGGAAAATAGCGACGTAGATCAGCAGTGGACGGAATTTAAGGATAAACTTGCTAAAACCGTTGGGGACTATGTTCCATTTAGGAGAAAAGGTGTTAGTACCAAAATTTGGCCCATGTGGTTCTCCAGGGAGACTAAAGAAGCTCTTAATTATAAGCAAGCCACTTTTCGTAAGTTTAAAGAAACTGGTCAGAGTGCGGAGAGGCTCCAGTATGGTAAGGCAAGGCGAAATTTTAAGTATTTGGTACGGATTCAGAAAAGGGAATTGGAGCAAAGGCTGGCAGATGACATTGATGGGAACCCTAAGAGGTTTTTTGCTTACGCTAATTCCGGGAAAGCTCGAAACAGTCAAATTGGGCCTTTGGTTGATGAGCATGGAAATTTAATCCAAAACGATAGGGATATTGCAAATGTTCTAAATAACTTTTTTTCCAGTGTGTTTAACGATAACTGTATCTCAACAGTTGACACTAACAAGACACAAGCTATTATACAGCTTGAGGATTTTGTATTTTCCAGGGAGGAGGTTTTATTTCATTTGAAAAAGATTAAAGCAACTAAAGCTCCGGGACCAGATAATATTTATCCAAAAATTTTAGTTGAATGTGCAGAGGAATTAGTGGATGTTATTTTGAATATTTTCAATGCTTCTTATAACTCGGGGACGGTGCCAGAGGACTGGAAGCTGGCTAACATAACGCCACTCTTCAAGAAGGGGTCTAAAGGTATTGCTGGGAATTATAGACCTGTGAGTTTGACTTCGGTGATTTGTAAGATTTTCGAAACTTTGATCAAAATTAAGATCATGATGTTCTTAGAGACTAATAGTCTGTTGACTAGTTTGCAGTATGGTTTCAGGAAAGGTAAATCCTGTACTACTAATTTATTGCATTTCTACGACAAGGTTACCTCAGCTTTAGATAACAAAAAATGTGTGGATGTTGTTTATATTGATTTTCAAAAAGCTTTTGACAAGGTACCGCATGTTGCTCTTCTCAGCAAGTTAGCTGACATTGGAATAGGAGGAAAAACTTTACTTTGGGTTAGAAATTGGCTTACTGGTAGGAAGCAAAGAGTAGTTGTGAGAGGAAATCATTCTAATTGGAGTGATGTTTTAAGTGGGGTTCCTCAGGGATCAGTTTTAGGGCCTCTTTTGTTTATTATATTTATGAATGACATCAATGAAAATATTTCTGGAAGCATGAATTGTTTTGCTGACGATGTAAAAGTTATGGGGATTGTCGAAAATGAAGAACAAGTAAAACAGCTGCAAGAGGATTTAGATCATATTACTAAGTGGGCAGATAAATGGGGTATGGCAGTTAATGTAGGGAAATGTCAAGTGCTACACTTAGGTCTTGGAAATAAGCGTATGAGATATCGTTTACAGGGTTCAGTCATAAATCAGGCAGATAATGTTATGGATCTGGGTGTCTTTATAAATCAGGACTTCAAGTTTAGTCAACAGTGCAGTATTGCTAGTAACAAAGCCAACAAAATGCTTGGGTTCATCAATAGATCTATTTCAAACAAATCTAAGAAAGTTCTTCTGCCTTTATATAGGAGTTTAGTAAGACCTCATTTGGAGTATGCTGTTCAGTTTTGGTCGCCTTATCTGAAGAAAGATATTTTTGTATTGGAAAGGGTTCAAAGAAGGGTAACTAAATTAGTAAGGGGACTCTCAGATTTAGATTATGATACCAGACTTAATAGGCTTAACATGTATAGCCTGGAGCAAAGGAGAGTCAGAGGAGACATGATTCAGTTATTTAAATTTATCAAAATGAAAGATGTAAACGGATTAAATTTTTGCGGGGAAAGCAGGACAAGGGGTCATTGTTTTAAGCTATTTAAATCTCAGGCTAACTTGGAAATCAGGAAAAACTACTACTTTAGCAGGGTCGTGGGCACTTGGAATAGCTTACCGGAAGAGGCGGTAATGAGCAAGGGAGTGGATAGCTTTAAGAGGGCCATTGATCTTCATTGGGGACTAATTAATTGACTTGGACCAGCCTAGCTGGGCCCAGTGCCTGTTGCTGGTCGTCACATTTGTATTTGTATTTGTATTTGTATTTGTATTTGTATAAGTTTCAGCGATGCTGGCGTTAAATAAACAAACATCAGGAACGAATGAAAGCTTTTAATTAAAATTGAAATATTTTACATTCATAGTATGGCTCTGATTAGTTAAGCATAACCTTGACAATGTTTACTTCTTGTTAATGAGATAGCGGAAAATGATGGAAGAGGGGGGGGGGTCCGAGCCGAAAAAGCTTGCAGTTAAAACCCCACAAAGGGCATTTGAGGCTATATTTGGCCAAGTAAAGTGTGTATGTAGGTGGTTCTCCTCCGGATATTTTCAGAAAATACAGGCAAAAAAAAATTGTTTTTGTCGTCAAGGGGATCATAACCCCCTTTTGCATCCGTGCTTGGGAGCAGCCCTTTGAATTTACATTCCTTAGAATTTGCGCTTGAGACACGGGTGGGTTTCGTCTTGTACGCGGCTCCAGATCTAGCACTAGGAATAACAAATGCACCTCGTGTTGCTGCATACATTTTAAAACTGTGAGGGGTTTTCCTTTTTGGTGCATAAGTTTCTTTAATCTTTTTACCCAGGTCAAAATTCATGCTAGAAATTGTTTGCTTTATAGCATCACATGCTAATTTCTAGCAACAAAAACTAGCATAAACTAGCAAAAATCTTTGCTTTTTCTAGCAAACTTACTAGCATGCCATGCAGTGTTTTGGAACACTTTTCATGCTTTAAAGCATACCAATTCTAGCTTGTGTTGCTTTTATTGTTTGCTTTTCTAGCAAGATTTCTACCACAGGGTGCTTTATTTATAAGCTAGTCTAGCAAGATTTCTAGCATCTGTTGCTTTTTATTTTTTGCTTTTATAGCAAGATTTCTAGCATCTGTTGCTTTTTATTTTTGCTTTTGTAGCAAGATTTCTAGCATATGTTGCTTTTATTTTTTTGCTTTTATAGCAAGATTTCTAGCATCTGTTGCTTTTTATTTTTGCTTTTGTAGCAAGATTTCTAGCATCTGTTGCTTTTTATTTTTTGCTTTTATAGCAAGATTTCTAGCATCTGTTGCTTTATTTTTAAGCTAGACTAGCAAGATTTCTAGCATCTGTTGCTTTTTATTTTTGCTTTTCTAGCAAGATTTCTAGCATACGTTGCTTTTATTTTTTGACTTTTGTAGCAAGATTTCTAGCATACGTTGCTTTTATTTTTTGACTTTTGTAGCAAGATTTCTAGCATACGTTGCTTTTTTCTCCTGCTTGCAAAGCAAGATTTCTAGCACATGCTGCTTTTATTTTTTGCTTTTATAGCAAGATTTCTAGCACACACTGCTTTTATTTGTTGCTAGTCTACCATAGTTTCTACCATCTGTTGCTTTTCTAGCTTGATTTCTACCTTTTGTCTTGCTTTAATTTCTGCTACTACAGCTACCTTCTTACCACCCACTGTTGGTTTAATTTTTCACTTTTATAGCATTAAACAAGTGTCTTTCACCGAGGTTATTATAAAATTCATTTCAGACTTATATAATAAATTACTAACCTCTCCAGTGCTAAATAAAAATGGCATGCAATAAATAGGAAAATAAAAGTACAAAGAACACTTAAAATCAAATTTATTCAATTAAACTTTATTGTAACGCAGATTCTGAATTTTATCGGATAAATATTTGTTCCTTCTCTTCATCTCGGTCTCAATTCCAGAGGAGTCCTTCCCTCTTTTCAGTAGATATTTTCTCATTTTGCTCTTAAAAAAAAAAAAAAAAAAAAGAATGAACAAATAACAAAACAAATAAAATAAAGCAATAAAGGATTTCTAACGTAGCACTTTGAAACGCCTCAAACTAATGCAGAACATTACACTGCAGTGAGACATATTTTGAACCCACATCATATATAGTGCAACTCAAAAGAAGTTACAATATTTATAGCCCATAAACAAAATGAGCATTAACTTCACATCTTATCGAGAACTTAGAATTTTCTGCAAGGCATTAATTTTTGCTAGCCAGTCATAATCCAAAGATTTAAGTTTTGGACGTATTTCAACTGTTTGTATATGATCAACTTTTGGTTCTGTTCAAATGAAATTGGCAAAATCACAATATCTTCCTTTTGTGAAATCTACAACCTGCAAAAATAAGTGCTTTTCACTACCTTTGAACAAAAGTGTACACACAAAATAGCTTAAAATGGTAAAAAATCACTCTAAGACAACTGGCGTATTTTCTCAGAACACCAAGAACTTGAAATGCAGGGCTAGAAAAGCATTTACAATTTTACATGCCCAGCCAGGCATGTTTATACATGCTGGAATGAAATTTGTACATACCCAGTTTTTACTTTTGTATATGAATAAAAACATTTGAATGTGTCGTATAGCATTAATCAGACAAAAAAAATAATTTAACAGCTTTATATGATGACTAATGATTTTTATTTGTCCAAATATGATTTTAGCGGTACCATTTGCAATCGATTTTGAGCTACAGTAACTTTTCAATAAAATATAAAATAATCAAGTTTTAGAAGAAATTTTTGATCAAAAACTACAAAGATTCATGCCACACCGAAAATTTTACATGCCCTGGATATGTCAGCAGGGGGCAGATACAGAATTAAATTTTGGAAGGGGCCCGAAAATTGAATAGTGTATAGACCCTGCATACAATGTTTCACACCAAAAATTTCATGACTTGAATTTAAAGGTTTCTTTTAGGATCACTTAAGCCTTTTATCTACTTTTAGGTACAAAAATATATGTATTAATATGCTTTGAATGTGGATGTAAAATATCTTTGAAATTTCACACAAAGTAAATACTAAACCCAATATAATATTACAGAGATGCTATAAAATGAACAAATTTCATGAGGACATTATCATAATATGGTTATCACACTGACTGCAAGGTTATTAAATAAACCCACACCTTATTTGAGTTTAAACTTCCAAATACACCCAAAAATTTATACATGCAGGGTGAGTCGAAACTCTCGAGCAAAACTTTAAGGGGTACAGAGGGGAGGATAAAAAGCATGAATCACGTAGGAAGCTATGGTCACACAAGGCTGATGAGCTGTATCCACACAAAGCTGGAAAAACTGATGGAAGCAAAACCGGTAAAATTCACACACACACACATTACATAAAGAAGATTTTACACAACACTTTAGCTTTCAAGAAAGGTTTAAAGTAGTTGGCTGAAATTTATAGCCTATAGCTGTAATACATGTGTGGCAATAACAAAGCACTTAATATCGCACTAACAAGCCATTTTGAATAAACTTTTATTATTGCTGCTCTTTTGTTGGGACAGCACATATTAGATACTACAGGTCATAACTTCTAACTACTTGCAGATCCCACAAGGGTGGAGGGGCACTAAAAGTGCCAGCAGCCCCTAATGGCACAGAAAACCAGTAGGCGGTTAGGGGTCCTGCTGATTTTTTGCAGGGGGCCTCAAAATTTATAGATCACGGCCTGGCTCTAAACCTTTTTTTAAAATCAAAACTCTTACGTAAAATTTTCTTTGTGTAATAAACTTGAGACTCCTTTTGCATCCATCAGTTTCTAGCTCTGTGTGCATGTAGCGCGTCAGCATTGCACTTGTGACCATATGTTGAATAAGATTCTTACTCTTTACCCTCCCATCTGACCTGCCTTAAAGTTTTGCCCAAGAGAGTTGACTCACCTAGTATGCACCAAAGGAGGCAGAATTAACGTGGAGGATTGGGTTTGGTCATAAATCCTTACCTGTACATAAACTACCATTTAAATGTGCGCCTCCAGACAGACATGCAAGTGGGAAAAATATTATACAAATGAAGAAAAATGCCACAAAAGTTATTGAACTAAAACTGTACTGGTGGGAAACATACAAATTTCAACTAGTATTAAAATATATTATTACATTAAGTTGGCTATTAAGAGAAGTTGAATACCTAACATGATATCTTGAAGTAAATTTTAAAAAAGTATAATGGCAAATATTATATTCTTGAAGTATAATTGAAAAAAATTTTAAAGAAAATACAATACTACTAAGTATCACAGCACTTGTTAATACTTAAATAAAATGCAGTGACGATCAATCAGTTTCGCAAAATATCTACGTGGGGTTTAACCCTTCACACATCACGTGTACACCACGCACATGTCGACACCAACCAACAGAAAGTTTTCAAATCTTATCCTTTCCAAGGGTAAGAAGCCCAAAGAATGAGTTCAGGCTCTGACTAAATATCAGAAAGTTGCAGGCGCCAACTTCTGCATTTTTTTCTAATCTGTATATAGCTTTGATTGTATCAATTTTTATATCTAAGCTAGAAAGTTGCCCGTTAAGGTATGATAGAGGTGAAAATTGCTTCTACTCGTCAACATTTGAACGAAGTCATTGCCTGTTTCGTGATATTTTGGTAGTTTTTACATTTGAAAGATATTATTTGATGTCTTATTTTGTTTATTTTGCGAAATATTTTAAATTGCAAAAAAACCGCTTCACTTGCTAAATAGAGTTTTAAAGTATCTGTAAATATAATTTAATGATTTGACAAAAAGTTTTAAGTTCCAAAGAAACTTTAATAGGTTTTTTTTTCTTTGAAATGGTGTGTACGCATTTTATACAAAGAAAAATTATCATTTTACATCAGAGGGAGAGCAGGCGTAAATTTTTTTTTATTCATTGGATTTCCATTAAATTTTTAGCACGGGCATCGCTGTGCGGGTACTGCTAGTTAGAAATAAAAGGAGAAAGTTAAAATTAAAAAAAGGACTAAAAGAGCTATTTTTCTGATTAGAAGTCCTGATTCCTGGAAAGAAAAAAAAAAACTTATATTTAGTGGCAAATTTGCTAGTTTTTAAAATACATTTTGCAAAACTAATACCACTCTAAACATTTGAATGAAACATTTTTTGTTAATGAATGAAACAGGAAATACTCATGACAGTTGGGTTAGTTTTTCCACACACACACACACACACACGCACGCACGTATATAAAGGGAACAAAGAGGGGGGGGGAGGGTTAGTTAGAGTTGATTTGATTGGATGGGATTCTCTCCTTCCCTCTAATTTAAAAAAAAATATGAATGCAATTTTTGAAAGGGAATGGAAAAAAAACCCACTTAAACCAAAAAAACATTTTAAAAATTTTAACTTTAAAAAAATATATGATTTTGATTAGTAAAGTACAACTGCATTTTACTTTACAACTTGATGCATTGATTCAAATGAAAAAAACTATTTAATTTTACAGTAGGAAATCTCAAGTTTAACTTGAACACACTGGAAAGATTCAAATTTGCTTAAGAGATATTAAAATTTTGCAGAAAAAAAACCTCTTAATGGACACAGAAATAGTTGTATTTGAAAAAGCCATAACTCCTTGCAAAACAGAAGGGGGAGGGATAAAAATGCAATTTTTTGAATTTAATCAAAAATGAAATGTTGGAGGTGTCTCTGACTACAGGTTCTGGACTTCAATTTTCGAAAAATATTTCTAATGAAGTAGAGGATTCAATAAATGCAAACATTTCTTTGGTGAACTGTTGGTAAAATTGGCTATTCATAAATTTTTTCTTTTCTTTTTAAGGAATACAGCTATGATGATTTTATCCAATGTCTGGAATACTGTTTATTTAAAAACAATAAAAAAAGAAAGTTTCTTATTGTTTTTCTTTTTTAAATCATTAACTTTTATGTAATATAATTCACAAATAAATGAGTAATGTAGTTTTTCCAGAAAAATTAGATTGAACTTTAATGTTTTAGTAGTAATTCTAATAAAATTAAGCTTCTAAATTTCTATAAATGGAATCTTTTCTTCGTAAGTTCATACTTGGATATATGGAGGTCCGGCTGTATTATATTATTATCAGTATTCAGCACACTGAGGTGTTTGGTAAATCCCTAGAAAATTGTATCAAAACATAGCTTTTTCTTTTTAGAAAAAAGGGGAATTTACGAGAATTCGAACAACTCCAACTTGTTACAATACAAATGCCATAAAACAATAACTAATTCACCGCAGCTTAAGCTTGACAACAGAGATGTGGTTGATGAACTGGAAACAATTAATTTTGTAGTAAGTATGTTCGGTGAGCAAACAATTTCATTTGTTTGCTTTGGAATATTAAGGCTATCTAGTCACACTTGACAAATTTTTTTAGCAAACCATCATACAATAAGTGGTGTCTTAAGTTTGAAGTACGGGAATGTGGGGCAAAGTGTAAGAGTTAAAATAACTTACTTGTTGCAAATTGGAAATTTCTTTCAAAAATTACAGCACATAAAGAATCCCCCCCCCCCCTTTTTTTATCAAGGGGCAAAGTGAAAAATAAAATATTTTTTGTCTGAAATATTTTCTATCTGATTATCAACACCATTTTGGGTTAAATAAATGATTAACTAAAATAATTAATAAATTAATAAAGAGATAGTGAAAGAATAAACAAAAAAATTATAGTAATTTGAATTTTTGGCATCTTGAATTCAAATTATGTTTTTTGCAATCACGAGAGTGTATGCGTGTGTTTGTGTGGACTCATGTGTGTGGGTGGGTGTGTATGTATGCATGCATGTGTGTGCGCGTGTTGTGTGTGTACCCGCATGTGTGTGTGTGTGCAGGCGTTCGTGTGTGTGTGTGTATATAGGCATATGTGTTTGTGTCAGTGTGCAGGCATGAGTGTGTGCAGGCGTGTGTGTGTAAGATATGGACGCAACCTGGAGACGGTTTTCGCTAGAGGAGCAGCACCGTGAGGCGGCTGGTCGACAGTGGTGCGGCAGAGAGAGGCGGGGTTAAAGTTGATTGATTAATACATGCGAAACAATAAACGAGCAAATAAAATAATGCTTTAATAAGTCAATATGTAAATGAATGATTAAAGTAGTGAATTTTTATGCAAAGGAATGCATATGAATTTATTTGTAAATTAATATACAAGTGATAAAAGAAATGAATAAGTACATGGAATAAACTATTCTACTTTACCTCGCATGCACATGATTAATTGGAAAAAACATTTAAAATAAAACTAAGCTTAGTAATAATTGAGTAAAAACTGCACTGATAGGCCTCAAGTAGTACTAAAAATGTTAATAATAAAAACAATTTCATTTTAAAATTACAAAAATAATTTTTGAGTTATAGTCATCCCTTGCTACTTTGCGCTTCGACTTTCGGGGCTTCACTACATTGCGATTTTTTCTGGGTTTTTTTTTTTTTTCAAATATAGTAATAATCCTTTTTTATGCCCTGTAAATTTTTTCCCACTAAAGAATAACAAAGTATGTCCTTTTAGTAAGATTAGCTCTTCTGAGGGGCTATAGTTGGACTAGTTAAGGGAGTGAAGGTACAAAATCGGCGAAGAAAGTGTAGGGAATCGCTATCTCATTTTAACCGTTCAACACTAACTGGAAAGTATAAATCACTGTATTGTTAGGGGATAAATACATACATTTCTATATAGTGTTCACAATGTACAAGCTTTTTAAGTTGTATATATAATACCTTTAATGAGGATAAGTAAAGAGGAAGAACGGGGGCACATATTCATCATCGAACAAGTTGAGCTGTTTTCACAGATTAGTAGTAATGTTTAAGAACTGCATATTGTGCGTGTAGCTTAGTTTTAACAAAGTAATGAAAATGTGATGGGGATTAAGAGAGCTGTTTAATATTTAGGGGGCTCTAACTATGTTAAAACCTATTTAAATTGTCGTAAGTTGGTTTTATGCGCTCTAATTAGGAAAAAAAAACATTTGGTTTATAAATAAATCCTACTTCGCGGAAATTCAGTTATTGCAGTAAAGTCTGGAGCGAATTGACCACGATAAACGAAGGTTGACTGTACAACAAAATATTACCAAATGAGTACCAATTTCTCAAAACTGCTTGTATTTATTAGCTTACGCTTTGACCTTCAGAGATAACTTTTTCTGACTCGAGAAGCCTAAATGTATTTTAAAATATTACTAGATATATTGTACTAAAAACAGGGTAAATACTTCACAATTTTACTTTGCCCCACATTCCCCTACTGATATTTTCAAAACTAATATCACTTACCTGTGATGAGAAAGGACTTGCAATTCCACTCTCCTACTTGAAAATCTTAGTGCAAAGAAGGCATCTTATTTTGTTCTTAAAGGCTGCAAAAAAAAGTTGCTTTAAACTAAAAGATAAATAAGAAATAAATACCTTTGTGCAGGGAAGTAAATAGTAATGAACAACGTTTTAATGCACAAAAATAGCAGACAACTGCATACCGGTGTTTTGGGTCTTTACATACAAAAGCTCACCACTTTACATTGAAAAAGAGTTCCTGTAACTCCAAAACACGTGTATGCAGTAACCCGATGATTTTGTTCATTAAAACTTTGTTCATTACTATTTAAAAGATAAATAATACAATGTATAGCTTGAGTAGAGCATTAATACTAATTCCGTGTAATTATATTTTCTTGAAAGTTTTATTTCCTAAATTAAAAGATCTTACTAAATATATTTTTTAACAACTTGTGTGTTATTTTAGAATATTCATTATTTTTAAAATTCAACACAAAGCCTAGCTAGTCTTTTTAAAAAATTACGCACGAAAACTGTCAAGAATTGCTAAGGAAAATTTAGGAAATAGCTACCCTTTAAAAGTCAAAATGATTAATCTTTAAATTAAGTAGTTACTAAGAAAAAAAATCTTAACATGTTTCGTAAATTATAAAACTCAAACCATTAAGTCATTGAAACATTCCATTTTGGCAGAAAACTGGTTGACTGAAAGAACTAAATTTTCAATTTTAATACAGTATTTTACTTGTGTACAGTACTTACATATTTTAAATGGTTACTGCATTTTTCATATCTAAATATCAACAATACAAATTTTTATTTTCCTTACCCCTTTCCTTATGATTCACTATAATCAGGGGTAGAAGTGACCGACTTGTCACATATAGGACATTTCCACAAAAAATATAGGACAAATATAGGACACATTATATGAATAATTTTGTTATGAAAATAAAATAATACAGATCAAATATTATTTAGTTATTCTTATCAATGATTTTATTTAAAAAAAAAACCCTTAAACAAAATTATAACTTACATCTGAAATGAATTTCTTGTAGTTGAAAGAATAATTTTTGAAAAAAGTGTACTTTACAGTAAATAACTAAACAAAATTTGAACAAAGATAATTTTTATTTTTTCTTTCTCCCTCATGACCCAAGTACTAATTCCATTGTTATTTGGTTTTATATCTAAACTGAACCCATTACCACTTGTATTAAGAACAAACAGAGCCTGGGAAGGATCCTTCTGACGTTTTTCAGAATTTTCTTTATGCTAGAATGTTTTAGTATGCAGCCTCAATTGCGAAAATCCACTATTGCTTATGAGCACTGAACAGTTGCAAAAATGGCAAAAAGCGGTAAAATCATCTTTTCCTTTAGTGCACCTTGCACCAAAATTTGTACAATTAATGTCCTCCTGGTTCAACCCCTCCACACGAAATTTTGTTAAGCGATGCAATTTCGCAATTATAATTCCACTTATTACAACAAACTACGTTTTAACATCATAAGGAACTAACATTCCACGATCCCAAAATTCCACAAAAAGAATATTAAATTCCGTTTAGAAAATACACTGAACACAAAATATACCAACGAAAACCATGATGGAAAACAAAACAAACGGCTGGTTGCCCCCCCCCCAAACGCAAAATTCTAAAACCAACTACAGATTTAGTTCTCGAAACTCCACCCACTATAGAGTGACGTCACATTGCTGTAGCCAAAGAGAGAAGATGCCTGTCGTAGGATTTACTCAGTTGAGTTTTTGGGGATATTTCGATAAATGGGAATCTGGCGCAGTTGTCTTATTTTTGGCGTAAATAATTTTATTTTGAAAACCCTGCTGATTTATAGTAACCCTATGTGAATAGATGTTTCCTTTCTCTTTGTTTAGATTTGCAATGAAAAATACCTCTTGTACAGGTGGTGGAGCCAAAAACTGACGCCAATTAAGAATAATCGCCAGATTCCCAACGATCGAAATCTTCCTGAGTTTTAGAATTTGAAATTAGTTTGGGCACGTACTTTCAGCAAAAATCCGATGTCAGAAAGTTTATTTACTGTTCCTTTTAAAATATATATTGGGTAAAAAATGGGAATATAGGAAATATAGAACATTTTTCAAAAATATAGGAAATATAAGACGATTTTGGTGCTTTTTTTGAAAATATAGGAAATATAGGATATATAGGACTACTTCGACCCCTGTATAATGTGCAAGTGCCAAATCTCAGTTTGTCCGTACTAAAAAGCAAAGGTGCACCGAATAACATATTTTACCCAATATCTAATATTATTTATTTTGTGATTTCAACATTTGTATTTTATACCAATTTAATGTAAGGAAGGTTAATCTATTTTTCCTTTTTTATGAAATAAAAATTAATTTTCATTTAACATCCTAAATGCATCTATATTTAGTGCAATTATAAATTAAAAAAAAAAAACTGTTCTAGTAAAGGACTAATGGTTTATATTTATCTGCAATTCTTTTCGAATAATATTTGATGTAGCTAATATAATCATGGTAGTATGTTACATTATAAATAAAGGATCTTGCAATTACCTTACATACAAATACAAAACAAAGTTGCTAGCCGACTGTACATAATTATGTATATTCCATATTATCCAAGTTTTTTTTTCTTTTCTGCTTACTGTTTCATAGTTAATTGAATTTGAAAAAGTAAGATTAATTAAAATATCTGTAGCTCAGAGCTATAATACTGACATGTCCAAAAACTGTGATTTTCAGTTTATTAGTGTATTGTCATGTAGAATCTTATTCTGTATCGAGTCATGTGAACATAATTTTGAAAAAAACTTTGTAATTACTTACCAGGTGCATTCCATCTTTGACAACCATTTTAGCTGTCTCCTCACGATATTGTGAGTTACCTTGTTCTGACTCTCAGATATAGACATGTCATAAAAATTACGAAAAATTGAAAATAATAAAATTTGAAATTACCACCTGAGTGTTTTCTCTTACGTTAAAATTGTTTTGAATATGATAGCACATTTGAAACTCGTTAAAACAATATCAGAGGGACCTTTAAAACCATATTGTTTAAAGCAGATCATCTTATTTGGAAAATCATCAACAGTAGGACCGGGATTAGGGATCTCAAATGCAGTTTGTCCAAGCAGAAATTAATTTTAAGTGCTTTCTTATAAACCAGGTTTGACAGTATTAGACGGCAACAACTCAAACTAATTTTTAACTACGTTAAAACTTTCATTCATTATATGAAAAAATATGTTTACTAAGTGTTGAAAATAAATTTGCTACGCATTGCGTCACTGAATTATTAAAGTATTCAATCAAACCAAATATTCTGTTTGTCTGCCAAATATGCAGTATATTGAAAGATTAACCAACTATTCAGTGAATCCTAACTAAGAAGCGTCTTGACAAAAGTTAATTCTGTCCTGGATAAATTTCAATTTTAAGCTGTTGATTTTTGGTCTACGACGAAGCAAAAATATGTTCAGAAGTTAAATTTCAAAATTACTGGTAAATTATTATACATGAAGTAAACATATATAGAAGTTTCTAACTAAAGCTAATCTAAAACTTTTAAGAGTCTAACCTTATACTTGTTATAAAGTTGTACTGATGCTGCTGATGAACTGATGCATCTTAATCTTGCTTTAATTTGTTTTAATCATAAAATAAAATCAAGATTTTTAATGAATTTAAAAACGAAAAACTAAAGAAGAAATTTCTAGCAACGTGATTGAATATCCAATATAGGACTCTAATGCCTATATTAAGTAAAGGCAGCTTACATAACTACGTTATGGATCACAATAACTTTCTGATCCAAAATATGATTTAAAAAAAAATAGCATCGACACTTTTCAGTAAAATAGTGACACTTTTCAGTAAATAGCGCCGTACTACAAGATGAAACAAAACAACTCGTTAGATTGTCCGAACTCAAGGAAACAAACATTTTTGCTACAATGCTTTGCTTACAACGTAAAATAGTTTGATAAGACACTTGAGTTTGCATAAAAAACAATTACAAGCACAAACAAGTATTACAATATTAAGTTAAATTTCAAAAACAGGTTTAAAAGAATACTTATCTCAGCGCAAATTTCCTCCTGTGCACAAAATAAACATGCTGGTTGGTGTGGTGCGGCTCGGAATGTTGCCGTTGCCAATCACAGTTTGCTTTTCCAAATTTCCCGCCATGAAAGGTACACATTTTTTGCACTTTGCGCTTGCGTAATTTCATTAAAAAACTCTCTGCTTGTATACGTTGAAACGCTGTTCTATAAATGTGTGAAAATAACAAACCAATGAAAAAAAAACACTTTGACAGTTCACTTTCCATGAGTTATATTCATTTTTTTAAATTTTTCTCGTCAAAATTATTAGCACTAGAGTCCCTACAATTGGGACGCTCATTTAAATGCATTTTTGTTTTTCTATGCAATTATGTTCATTATTAAAGTTTTAATGCTTAACAAATATCAGAGGACTGGGAACTGTCCATTGCCTTCATAAACTATGCAATAGTATTACATCGGGGTCGAGAAAGAAACTGGGGATAAGCATCTGCCTTATAGGAGGTCATTTCGAATTTTTCAGGGTGGTGGGTGCAAAAAGTATGGTACTTGATGGAAATTACACCAGAAATAGCAAAAAATACGCTAAATTATATGTAGATACATTATTTTCCCGTAGTCAAGGAGTGTGGGGCAGTTGACCCCTGAATGACAAGTCTACTGTTTGAGCAGGCAATCAGCGAGGCCTTATGAATTTATTTAAAAGTAACACTATTTGGGTCCCCCGCCAACCTTAATACAGAAGGCACACAGGTTTGAGGGCGCATAAAAAAATGAAGGCGCATACATGAAGGCATATAATAGAGCGCAAAAAAAAAAAAAAAAAAAAAAAAAAAAAAAAAAAAACCCCTCAGGAAGGGCAAAAAAAAAAAAAAAAAAAAAAAATGAATTATTGGCATCTTGAATTCAAATTATGTTTTTCGCAATCACCAGCGTGTGTGTGTATGAATGCGCGTGTGCGTTTGTGTAGGCGCATGTGTGTGGGTGCGTGTGTGTGTATGCAAATGTGTGCGTGTTGCGTATGCAGTGCTGTGTGTGTACGCGCGCGTGTGTGTATGTAGGCATATGTGTTTGTGTCTGTGTGCAGGCATAAGTGTGTGTATGTGTAGCATAAAAGCTTATTAAGCTACGTAGCACTAAATGCTTTTGAACAAGCTCGAACAACAAATAAGCATATGATGCCTGTAGACAGCTTGCTATGCTATTTCTGTGTATGCTAGCTGAATAGTATGTGATGCTTGCTAGCATAAAAAAGCTTAAAATAGCTTATTAAGCTACATAGCACTACATGCTTTTGAACAAGCTTGAACAGCAAATAAGCATATGATGCTTGTAGATAGCTTGCCATGCTATTACTGTGTATGCTAGCTGAATAGCATGTGATGCTTGCTAGCATAAAAAAGCTTAAAATAGCTTTTTAAGCTGCGTAGCACTACATGCTTTTGAACAAGCTTGAACAGCAAATAAGCATATGATGCTTGTAGATAGCTTGCTATGCTATTACTGCGTATGCTAGCTGAATAGCATGTGATACTTGCTAGCATAAAAAAGCTTAAAATAGCTTATTAAGCTACGTAGCACTACATGCTTTTGAACAAGCTTGAACAGCAAATAAGCATATGATGCTTGTAGATAGCTTGCCATGCTATTACTGAGTATGCTAGCTGAATAGCATGTGATGCTTGCTAGCATAAAAAAGCATATCATAGCATGAATAACTAGCAGACAAAGCAAAAAATAGCAAAAGCTAGCATATTTCTGTTGCTAGTAATAGCATGAATTTTGACCTGGGTAAATATTAATTCTACTTAAGGAATTTTTCGCCCCCAGCAAAGCGCACCCCCCAACTAGCACCCCCGTGAGCTAGGCAGCTAAGTACTTGATGCATATTGTAATGTCAAAGAAGAAAAACAATGTTCATATGCATGGATATATATTCATTTCTCAAAGCAGGGGAGGGGCAGTTGCACCCCCTTCCCTTGACTCCTCTAATTGACGGACCTGAGTTGGGCCCGCCTGGAGACTTCGAGTCTATTTTATTTCATTAGTTTTTCTTTTAGCTTTAACGTCACGCTTTCAAAAAAAAAAAAAAAAAATGCTCCACATATTGGAGAGAGGAAACTTGACAGCATAAATTTACACCGGGGGCCATTTCTGTATCAAATTTCGACCGATTTCAAACAACAAGACAGTCTTTTCCAAATATGGTGGAAATGAATTCAGCACCCCTAGTCTTTGCAGTGTAACTTTTTGGGTCCCTTCAGTCACTCAAATTTAAAAGGTACTGCTCGGCCCCTTGATGCACGGGGCTCTGAACAATCGCACAGTTCGCACTGTCTAACACACTACTGAGCACTTCTTTTCTTTTTAAAATCACTCAAAAATCTTCTTAAACCTAGGGTACCTAAACCGGTCATTTAATATTTTTGGAAAGCAAGGTGCATATAAGCAATTCCAATAATATCAAAGAAAAAAAAACTTCCCTCTCGTACGAAACGAATTAATTAGCCAAAGCCTGGGGCTCCCCTTCCTGATCTTCCTAAATGGTGGCCCTGGGAGGACCAGAATGTAACATGTTATTTTTTCAGTGAGATATTTTTACTCAGTTCAAATTTTTGATCTATCATGAACCCTAATTACAAACAACCTTCCCCACACATTACAAATTTGCAATCTTAGATCTCTACAAAAAATTTGGTTTTGAAGCAAAATACCTAGATATGGTTTTTTGGATATCAATCAAATTTTTGTGTTTTTATTTGTTTTTGGTTGATCTGAATATAGGGAAATCAGATTATGCGACGTCGGGTAAGTATAGTCATAGTGTGTGAGGCTAGAGTCCCTATATGAAAGCGGAGTATGTATAGTTGGGGCAAACCTAACCTGGCACTGTCAGTATTGTGAAGGCTATGCAGGTCCTTATTAAACTGCATTACTTCGCTGACAGATTAGAATTGCCCCAACCACAGGCGAGGCAACCTAGAGTCTATTAAATGTAAACTAAAATGTAACTACGTTTCATACATGAATTTTAAAAGGCAACCCATCGAAATTCATTATTTCCCTCCAGGCTCGTCTTGAGCAATGTAGTTTTTCCAAATCATTCTTCAGATTTTCTGCTAAAAATCCCTGGAATATTCTCACCCGATATTGCATCACCTGATTTCTCTTTGTTGCTACCACTACACAGCAGTTTTTAAGTGCAGGGCCGACGAGAGGCCATGTCGGCCTAATTAGAAATTAGGGGCCCGGAACTTTTGAGGGCCTGAATTGGAGGCCTTAAGTTCCGGGTACAGAAGTTTTTCAAATTTTATATGTTTTATGGGGGGAGGGGAGCAAGGTGCTCTATTTTCAGATACTTTACTCCTAAACCAATGGGTTTTTCTTGATCCGGAATTGGAAATCTTTTAGTTAGACAAAATGGTTAATCGATGCATTAAATGATGGTAATTTCATCACTGAATAATAAGAAGAAAGACTTTGTAAAAGAATATTAGCTTCAAAAAACCATAAATCATTCCAATCCTCAGCTTTTCAAAAACCAAACAGATTAAGAAGAAGAGACCTATGGTGTAAAGTTCTCATGTTTCTCTAACACAATTGCATCGAAAATAAAGTAGCGTAAAGTTAGTGTGGCAATAATATTCAACCAATCAGTAGCGTTGTCTGCAGCACTGAGTCCCATGTTTATGTGCATAATTTGAATTATACTTTAACGTGTTTTTATATTTTGACATTGTTTTGGTTTGAATTGATGTATACAAAGTCTAAAAATTGCTACAAAAGTTTTGAAGTTAAAAAGCACAATCTCACATTAATTTTTTCTGTGTCATTTGTTTTCAGACATGTATTTTTTTAACAGTTGACATATGACTATTTTAAATAGATTTAAGCATCATTTATATTGTATAAGTTATGCATAAACTTGCGATTCCATCAAACAGTTCTTTGCTCTAGTTCTTGTAAGTAAACTTGTTTTCAGTTGATTATTTCGAAACAACAGTAAAACATCTTTTATACGTCTCCGATCCACTTTTGCATTTTTAAGTCGTCTTCATAAAGTACCGATTCATTCCTTATCATCTCAGTGTAAAAATGCATCGTTTATGATTCGCAAAATATCGTTTTTCCCTCCTAAAATTAAAAAAAAATTGAGCTTATTAATCTTTCCTGGGTTCTACGGGGGGGGGGGGGGATTTCCTCAGGCATGGAAGCTCAAAAGAAGGGGCAAAAAAGCTTATTTCGTTTGCTAAAACACTAATAAAAATGATTTTATTAACTTTGGTTAATTCATAGTGTTTTGATCAATGCACAAATGCTAACAGCACAACTATAAAATAAGTTTTCATTAAACTCTTGCTATGTAAATGTATGCTATAAAAGAGATATAATTTCATTAATACTGGAGATACACCACGCATTTTTTATGTAAAAGGTTTGTTTTACTTGAAAGTTCAAGTATTGTTGATAGTATAAAATTATTACAGGGCAATTTTTGATAGTTATGTAAAAAAGATTTTAAATTTTAATATAAGTCCAACAGTTGCATTCATTCGCATTAAGAGAGTAAAATTTATAAGAATCAAAATTATTTGTTAGTGGTTGGATAATATGTTGTTTCACGTCCGTCCTTTGTAAGACTTATAAACGATGCTTCCAACCTTCTTTAGAGGTATCACCAGTGGTTGGAAAAACTACTTTCTTTTTGTAGCGAACTACAACTACAACTACTTTATTACAAATGTAGTTAACTACAACTACGTTTTTCAAAATGTAGCAACTACAAACTACTTTTGAAAAGTAGTCGCTACTTTTAAACAAATAAATAAAGAGCATACACATACACACCGTTTGAAGATTGCACAAAAAAATTAGAAAAATGGTTTAGATTAATAAATTTGTTCACTTGAACATGGACTAAGAATTATTTATTGTTTCCTTCCTTTACTGAGCCATTCTAAACATTTTTTTACGATTTTTACGAATATCCACTGCAAGAAAGGATTTAAAAAGTTGAAGGAAATCAACATTCAAGTTTTTAATCTTTTCCTGACAGTGAATATTTAATTCAAGAAGTGCTACTCGGCTACTTGAAAATGTAAATAGATGCAGTCATAATTTGATTACCATTTCATATAGATATACATACACTACAGTTAGACCAAAAGTATGGGAACACTTTTAAAAATTCACATTTTTACGGATATCTGGAGAAATAAAAGACCAACTGCTCTGTAATTTATTTCACAAAAAAAGGATACTCCAGCTGTCGTTTTCCAATAAAAGCTAAGTCTACTATTCATTTAGGTGACCAGCAACAAGTTGAGGGAACAAAAAAAGGTTTTTAATTATTTTTCATTGTAAATAAGTGGGAATAAGCTATAAATTTCAGAAATAAGTTTTAAAACTATCAAAAATTTATTTTTACATTTTCTTGAAAGTATCTCCCACGGAGATACAAGCATTTTTTTCAAAAATGCAAAATTGTTCTTGAAGGTTTTTGGCTCTCATAACGCAGAGTTTTTAGTCAAACGTTACTTAATTTTCAGAATATTTGACAGCATATTAGAGAAATATAAGAACAAAATTTGAGGTTGAAATATTGAAAATTTAATGAAATATGAACATTTAAAGCAATTAATCACGTTCGAGCATGCGCAGTGAACGTTTAATTCACTGCGCATGCGCGAAAGATAGAAATTTATAACTTTCATAACTCAAAGCTTAGATGTATCCTACAATTCATAAAAAAATCCACCTCAATATCTTTAAAATTCAAAAAGTTATCAGCAATCTAATGAGCCGAATTTCTATAATTCTTGGGTAGGCGATGAAAGGTAAGGGGTCGTTTGCAAACTGGCAACACTTTCCTGTTATCGTTGCAGAGTTATTTATGATCAGAATGGATTATTTGCGAAGGTTCCCTCACGATTCGTCGTCTAGCTAAGAAATATTAAAATTCGGCTCATTAGATCGCTGATAACTTTTTATATTTTAAAGATACCACGGTAGGATTTTTTTTACAAGTTGTAGAATGTATTTGGGCTTCCAATTATGAAAGTTATAAATTGCTATCTTTTGCGCATGCGAAGTAAAAAATAAATTGGTTTTAACCTTTCATATTTCAGAAAATTTCCAATATTTTAACTTCAAATTGTATGCTATGTTTCTCTAATATGCTGTCAAGTGACGACACGAGAAATGGCTAAATAGCGAGCTTTACTCGAGTAACGAATTTTGGAGCTAACGCGAATTCCTCACCCCGTAACACGAAAATTTTGGGAAGGGAATCGCAAGGCGTAAGTATCACCTTATCACCTTCTTTTATTGGGTACTAAATATTAGTTTCGTGAATGGACTTTCCTTTCAGCATCACTGAAAGAAAAAGTACCCCACATTGTACTAGTCGAAACATCGCTTTGTTAATTTACAAATCGCCTCTCAGCATATTTTTCATTCTAATTATGAAGTTGATGAAACATTATTTCACATAAGCGGGCTATTAATCTAAAATTTTAAGAGGAATAATAGAAAGTTCCTGACAACTAAAGAAATTAAAAGATTTTCGATATTCTTGAATAAGTAAAAAGTGCGTCGAATATAATTACTGTATATACTGTATAGTACTACTGTAGTGCTGCATTTTATTATTGCACATACTATACGTACCATACTGTTTCATTTTATGCCATTCTCTCCCATTGATTTTGTATACCCTAACCGTAACCATATTTTTATCTAATAACAGTTTCTTTTTAAATACAGTAAAATGTCAGTTCTCTACGTTTAAATTTGGAAAAATGAATTTAAGCAATGGGCTAAAATAGTTTTAGGGGTGTTTACAAATGTCTAAAATTATTGGTAAGTTCATTAAAAAAAATCGTATAGATTCTCTTTTCCTCAACGCGAAATGTCAACCTACGTCTAGGAACTCATCCTTCACGTAAGTATCGATAGTAAATGCGGATGACATTCATATATTTTAGCTAAACGGGCAAATTTTTCTTGAAACGGAAGCATTTCCGTTATCATACATTTTTATTACACTGTAATATTAATTGTTAGCCGGCCAAAAAGGCAGTTCAATGTCATCCTCTTCTATAACATTTACAGTAGCTTCCATATTAAGAGGATATTGACACAATAATCTTATTGACATCTAAAATGTTTATCCACGGGACATTCTCTGCTGACAGAAAACACAAACGTGATGCTATTTCGTAGTTATTATTCTTTTCTTTCTAAGCCATGCTGCTCGTATTTTTCAGAGTCTTACGAATCTGATTGATGCAAGTTTTACTCGCGTAAGACTTGCAGCAGTCAGATTGTTTGAAACGTCGGTTTTTTTTTTTTTTTTTTTGAAACTTTATTCAAAAGTAGTTTCAAAAATCGCTACAAACTACTTTTTTTTGTAGCGAACTACTCGCTACTCTACTTTTTTTCAAAAGTAGTGCGCTACACTACAAACTACTAAAAAATGTAGCTACTACAGTAGCGTCGCTACTTGTAGCGCGCTACTTCCAACCACTGGGTATCACCCATTATTGCAAGCCTTCCATTTAGTAACTCATGCACAAAGTCCCATTTGCTATTCCATAGATGCAATGTCCAAAATCAATTTTCAACTTAGTTATAATTTTCATGACTGTGTTCAAAAACTAATACTTGTCAACTTCATATTTTTGAAGGTTGAGTATTTCCATAGAAAAGAGTTTCTTTTTTAATCACAAGAGAGTGAAAGGATTGATAAGAGCTATGCACAAACAATTGACAGTAAGTGATCAGGGTTGCATGGTTTTTACCATATGTGGTATTTACCGCCCGTGGAAAAACCTTTTTCATCCATGATTTTTACCACCTTATAGAGAAAAAATATCCATGGTATTTTTTTATTGTTTCTGCCATTTCTTTGTACATGCTTTTGTTTTTTAAAGGAAATTGAGGCTGTTCATGTTTAAGCCTGTAAACATGAACTGTTCCCATTTTTATTTATATTAAAATTAATTTTTAGTGGTAGTACTCATTTATTCCAAGTCATTACCTAATTTACAGCTGCCATCTAACTTTAGATCCTTCCATTTTAGAATGAGTTTTGGACTTGGAGGGGGGGGGGAGGGATAAAAAGGAGCAGTAGTTTTTAACTTGGTGATGATTCAATGTGAATTTTAAATTGATTTTGCCGATTTTTGCATGCACGATCATTTTAAAGGGGGGGTGGGGGAATTGGTTCGAAATTTTTTTTTCTACCTATGTGTTTTTAATAGTATATATTGAAGAATAAATGAAAAATATTGCCAACTTTTGGCTAAATTTAAACAATGTTCTTATGACTTAATAATACCGTAAAATCCCGAAAGTAACCCCCTATCGATTATAGCTCCCTTTTTTTGTGGGAAGTAAAATTATTTTATAGTCCCAAATTTACCTCCCCCCCTTCACCTACAAATTTTCCATCATCTTCATTTGCCACTCCCTCCAAAAAAAAAAAAAAAGATAATATTTTCTGCTTTACTTAGAAAGCCTTTACAAAGATTTATTTCCCCCTTCATGTGCAGGTTTCCTTTTCCATAAAAAAAGAAAGAAAAGAAAACACAATGATTATTTAAACAAAACAAAAAAAAGCAATTGTACTTCTTTTTATTCATTTTGGAAGGAGCATTTTTGTTCTGACTTTTGAAAATAAACAATCTTCAACACAACGCAATTTTGGAAACGCGTTGCTTAAAAATTAGCGTGAAACTTAAAAATAACCTTTTTTAAAGGAGAAAGAAAGTACTTGAACAAGTTTAGGGTCATCAGAAATGTATAATTTACTAAATCAAGTAAAAGATTTGTCAGTTTTTACGTTTGGGAATTTTGTAAAGCGCAGTTTTTGAAATTACGATTTTCGTAACAAATTTGCGGTTGTGATTGTGATTTTTGCTTCTATTTTGAAACAAGAACATTTAAGATTTTGCTTTTTTTTACTGTAACCTTATTACATTCAGCACATGATGAATTTTCAAGCGATAAATTAGCGGGTGTTTGGCAACTTAATGTGCAAACTCCTGTCTAGAGACGTACCGAGTAGCACTTTGGCCGAGTACCGAGTACTCGGCCTTTCATTACTCTACCGAGTTACCGAGTATTCGGCCTTTCACTACTCGGCCAAGTTACCAAGTACCAATTATATTTTAAGAAGAACCATTGACACACATGTGATGAATTTTGAACTTATTGGAATAGTTGTATTGACCTCCTTGTCCATATAAAAGTTTTTAAAACTAAATTCCTGCTGAAATTTAATTGCACATTATTTAAAAAATTTTGTTTTTGTCAAAAATTTTACAAAAAAATTATTTTTAAAATTAAAAATAAATAAATAAAAGGTGTGATTAATAAAGTTGGAATTAAAACAAATTATACCAATCTATTATAGTTCTAGTCTGCCAAACAAAAATAATTTTAAAAAGCAAATAAAACAAATGTGCAGGAACATTGCAGACATGTGTTTCTGCAGTGGATGTCACACACCTACACCGAACGTCTTTTTCAGTGCATAAAATGTGAGCTAAATAATGTAAAGACATTTGACAAAAAAATCCGACTTTTGTCGGATGCCTTTAAATCCACGAGCTCACATTTTGTGCATTGAAAAAAAGAATTCCTTGTAATGCCAAAACATGTGTCTGCACTGTGCTTTTAATGTTGTTTTTTTTTCCTTTTATATTTTAAGCAAAGGTATTTTTATATTTCTCATAAGTAATTTTTGTTTGTAGCAAAAATCCATTTTTAATATAAATATTCCATATTTTCTATACTTTTTTTTGCACAATTTTTAATAAATAAGATTTATTAACTTTGGAGACATTAAATTAAAGATTTATTCCATTGAAGCATTGAAGCATTACAAACTTCATTATTCTCAAAATTTAAATTTGACTTCTAAATTTGAATTGTAAATGATTGCAGAATATTATATATGCTTGCGCTTTTTTATAAATTTTAATATCTGTCTTGGACAGTATTCGATTTTTTGCAACTACTACTCGGTATTGGCCGAGTATCTGATCAAAATTTGACTGAGTGCCGAGTACTCGGCAAATTGGCCGAGTAGGCTGAGTACCGAGTTGTTACCGAGTACTCGGTACGTCTCTAATCCTGTCTTTCGAAATAAAATGGCGCCCATGTGCAATTTATTACGAGAAAATTGACAGGTTTTATTTAATTAATTTCTCTTTCTTCGTTAATTTTAACTCTTATTTACTTATTATTTCTTTTCTGTACACTAAAATTAATACCACTAAAAACAGTTATTTTGGCAAATTTTTCAAAAAAATCTTGATTATAAACCCCCCTCCCCTCCTGAAATTAACAAGTTTTGTTTTGAAAATAGGGGGGGGGGGGTTACTTTCGGGATTTTATGGTATGTATTTTTGTACTATATTAACTCGTAATAAATATGTTTTATAAGTTCTTATGTTTAAAAAATATTTATTTTTCTGTAATTTATTCAAATAACTAATTTTTAAAGAATATAATTTTTGTGCACATTCACGCAGTAAAATAAATGCAATTAATTTTTTTCTTCTGAGCTAAATTTTGAAAACAAAGAATGAACACGAATTCAACAATCCAATTGAAAGACAAAACATGAATTTACCAGTTTAAATATCATTCTTTTAACAGTCTGTGGCAAAATACAAGTTTTTTGTAGTGAAAACAACAATTTAAGGTTTTGTAGCACAAAACTTGTCCCCACCCCTTTTTCCATATTTTGGATTTTTTAAGATAGGTGTTATCTTGTTACTTTTCAAATGGTCCAATGGTTGTTTGCCATTATGTATTAATATATTCATACAAAATTATATATAATAGTAAACAATAATATTAGACATGTAGAGACTATATTAGTAAATGTAGCAAATCACTGCCTGTCAGCAAATAAACAAATACTAATGCTTATGACATTTCCTAGATTTTTACCAGTAAAAACCTAGTTTTTCCCATGTACTGGTAAAAACCAGTTTTCCCCGGTAAAATCCCAACCCTGTTAGTGATTTTTTTTATTAGAAGTCCAAAACGTGAAAAAATTCTACAATATCTGAAGACTAAAGACAGAAAATAATTTTTTCAGAATCTCAAGCAAAGTAGAAGCAAACCATTATCTTGAAATCAAAAAATAATCAATTTCTGCCAGTTATTTTCTGTGCATTTTTTCGCTAAATATAGTTTTATTGTTACATAAAATTTATTTTTTGCATTAATTATTTTGTACTCAAAATTATTTACCACTTTTCTGATTTCTTTATCCTCTTTTAAAAAGACCCATAACTTGCCGAAGATATTCAAGGATTTTTAATGTGTCTAAAAAATAAACAATATCTTGTACACTTGCGTTTAGCAACCTCTAGTTATAGCGACCGATTTTGTTTGGAGGAAAGAAGTTGTTATAACAAACCTTGACTGTAAAATTAAATTGTAGTTTTATGTTGTGTCTGAATGAATTTTAAAACAACAGAATAGGGGTTTATTTTGGGAGGGGCCCTAACCAAATATTATGATAACTTTCAAAATTTAAGCTGCACCAAAGCTGCAATATGTAAATCTCAGGGTTTGTTGATTTAAATCAAGTGATTTTAAAAAAATCATTGCTTTAAATCAATTGATTTGAATCAAGTGATTTTTTTAACAAAATCACCAAAATCAGTTGATTTTATTTTTATAAATTAACTAGCTGTACCCGACGCGCGTTGCCACGCCAACAAAAAAAATATATATATATACTGATTTTCATGACAATCGGTTGAACGGGGCAGAAGTTGCTACTCTGCAGTGCCACCTGGTGGCGAGTGGCTTCAATGAGCATATTATGCACCTTCTCCGTGGAAAAATACATATATATAGCAATTTTCATAATAATCGGTCCAGGTATCAAGTAAAGCCGTGACTATACTCAAATTTTGTACTCACGCAGTTTGCAAGATCAATCAATCGCTAAAAATATCAAATAGAAGAAGTTTTAAATCCCCTCGTTGCATGAAAAGCCATAAAACAATAAAGAAAGAATTTATTTGTTCAAACTCAAGAAAAATGGCAACAGCTAACTTCTTATCAATGAGATCTTTCACACGAATTAATTTCTGCAGCTGATAATTTTATTCGTATTTATCCAATGGATTGTGACTTAAATTGGAATAAAAAAGGAACTATGGATCGGATTTTTTTCGAACTGGTCTATAAATATTCCCAGTACCGAAAATAACAAATCGCGAAAGTTTCAGCCAAATCTGCCGGGTAGTTTTTGAGTTCATGGATGACATACAGACATTCATTTATATATATATAGATTTTGCATTTTTAGAATGTATTGCCCTAAATTTAACTACACTACATTATAATATCTTAACTTCAACAGGCAAAACTACATTGTTCCCTCTTTCTGTGTGTGTAACAGATTTTCACTCCTGTAATATTGATTTTACTCCAAAATTGCAGTTTAGAACAAAATAAAAATTTGCAGTTTTTCTTACACCATGACTAATATAGTTAAGAAAGGGAATTGTTCAACATATCAATTCATACTAAAAACGTATGGAGGGATGGAAATCTCATCTTTAAGCAAAGTATAAAATAAAATCACATCTTATCTAAGCATTATAACGTATTTATAAATCTTCAAAATTTATTGAATAGTTAGAAAACTTAAATCTTAATTTCAAATGTAAGCTGAATGAATTCATCTATTGTGTGAAATATATTATGTATATAAATGTAAAGTAATTAATATCTAAAAAATTTTGAAAATTTAGTAATTAAAAAAAATCCAATTAAAAAAAATCCGACTTTTTTGATTAAAAAAAAATCCGAACTCTTGTAAATATTTAGTTTTGGTGGAACATGTAAATGTGCCAAGAATAACGACAAAAAAACATGAATTTGTTGTAAGCCATGATAATCTTTTACCCTAATAAACATATTCTACGTCAAAATACTATTTAATCTTAGTCATTTCTTCAAAAGTGTATTCGTGGTATGTTTTGTATACAAGTTTTGTTTCACTAACCAATTTATTAAACATTTTATATAGGAGAGGCATAATTATAATGAAGAGAGTGAAATGTTATGGACGAGTTAAAAAGAGTGTTGCCCTTGAAAAGCCAGTTGTCAAAGATTTCTTTGGAGAAGAAGATTACAAAACATCGCTGTGGGACTTTGAGTAATTACAAATGTTTATCTTTGTGTGTGATAAGTTAGAAACATTGTAACAATGTTAAAAGCACACAAATAACAGTAAGATTTGTAGACACATATTTCGATGCAACAAGCTCAAGGAATGCGTTTTTTATTTTTTGCAAAAAATAATCCAACAAATTTTTAAAACTGTGCCATGTCTTTTCATCCATAAGCTTTTTTTTTTGCATTGAAAAAGTTTATCGTAACACAAAACATGGGTCTGCAAATCAACATTCCATGGTTCAATTTTAATGGTATTATAATGTTTCTAACTTAAGTAATCATTTATTTGTAATTTTTACTATTGGAAAAATGAATTTTTATACAGGATATTTATAAACTCTTGCATAGACATTCAAAAATTTCGCAAATTTTCAAGCTGTGAAAAAAAGAAAAAACTAGTATTTTTTTCACAGGAAAATGGAAATGTTTATCTTTTTTACCAATTAAAATGTAATTTAATTGTTATATTTTCTTACAAAACTGAAAAGTGCTAACTATTTAAAAATATATGCTGTCTGTTTTTCCTTCTTAGAAATATTCATAAAACTTTTACTATCAAAAAAGAAATATATATATATATTTTTCTTACTGCCACTAGATTTCTAAGTTCAAAACATTGAAAATTATCCAATTCAATCATCCTTCGGGAGAGTTTTGCGTAAGGTATGCTAAATCAATTTTTTGACAGATATTTTTAAAATTATTTTTGTAAATTGACATTTGAAACAAGAAGTTCTTGTCCTACATGTGAACGATGTACGCACACACACACATACATATAAATGCACATTAAAGATAGGTTTATTAAAATTTTAACTTAAACGTCCACTAATTGATGTTATTGATATAATTCTGTTCTATGTAAACATTTACAGATTTAGTGAGAAAAGTAGCATATAGTAAATGCTTTGGTTGCACAGGGAAATTCAATTGCCTTATAGCTTGCATTATCAAAGTGGGTGTTCTCATGTAGGATACTGAACACACACACACACACACACAAAAAACATCTATTATAAATTTTTAAATACATTTTTAGGTGCAAAATTTTTTGAAATTTTCTATTTTCCAAGTGGAAATAAAGCCATCCAGAAATAAAATCTAGTTTTCCTCCTGAATTTTCATTTTTTCCTTCTGCCATTCCCTTCTCTAGCTTGCACTGACAAAGAAAATTCATTGGAAAAAAAAAAACTATTTAAGATTTATACATAATTCTTTTTGTATTTTGATCTTTACCTCATTGGTCCCCCCCCCCCCCCCACCATTGGTACAATATCAGCTAAAAGCATGTAGGTGGCATTGACCGAAAACTGAAAAAAGAGTCGATGAAAGAGAAAACTGAGAAGGGTACCACAAGGATGGTTTTGTTGGTCAACCCTGCATAGCAGCTATTGCCAAATTCTAATCATGTTTATATATTTATAAGGAGTTATGACCAAATCCTCACTCAAAAACTGTGAAAACCCAGCAAATTTTGAAAAAACAAGAAAGTTCAGGGAATTTTATTTTAATGAAAAACATTTGGGTTATTGAAGTTGCAAAAATCTGTTCAAATATATGAAATAGCAAAAAAAAAAAATTTTTTTTTTAAAAATAAAATAGGAAATGCTAATTTTACTTTTTTTAACACTAGAATTACGGCGATCTTTTTATACTTAGAGGTACGGTGGGGGTCATTTTGACCCCTGAGAAGAAATTTGCATAGTTCCCTAAATAATGTTAAATACTTGTAAAAACAAGTTTTAAATTATCATATTTATAATAAATGCAGTTTATTAAAAAAATTTAGAGATTTTCAGAGTACATAATGAAATATTAAAAAAAAGTCTAAAATGCCTTTCCAAAAACCAGCGATGTTTCAGTTGCATTTCAGAAGCTAGCGGCTAATGTTTCCTTTTATGTACAAAAACATTATAAATGCTTCAAGTTCTTAAAATGATATGTTCTAAGAGACATTTTTGAGTTTTTGCTCTGTTTCAGCACCAGTAAGTGTATTTACAGTTCTTTTTTCTCAAAAGAGTCAAAATGACACCTGCCCGCACTTTTAGTTGTAACCCTTTAGTTTGGGTTTAAAAGAATTACAATTTTCTTGAAAACTTTTTATTGCTACACAGCACAATAATTTAGGAAACGTCAAGGAAAGATAAGCTTTTTATGAAAATACAGATTAGCAGTTAGCAAAAAGAGTTTGATTGGGGTCAAAATGACCCCTCCCGTAATTCTAGTGTTAATAAGTAAATATTAAAATGATGTCTATCATAAAAGCAAAAACTATTGTTTTATTTGTTATGTATCTCAAAATTTATGCTAATTTAATTTAGAGAGCATGAAACTAGAGATCAATATTTATTGTTCTGCTTAACTTCTGTATTTTTTACTTTTTAAGGTCCAAGTAAAGAATTGTAAAGATGAGTCTTTTTCTTTTTTAAATAAAAAGTTAAATAAATTCAATCACCATTCTATTATTTCAGTTATAATAAATTTTTCTTTACTTCCCTTTATTTATTTACTAATTTTTCCTTGTGTTGAAACTATCAGGATATTAATGTCCCCCCCCCCTCCCAAATATTAGTGTTTGCTCGTTTGTATTGCTGCATACTCATACAGGGAAAACACAGGGAATTTTTTCTCCAGAAACGAGTGGCAACCCTGTCATTGAACTGGTCTCAATTATTTTTCTAGATATTTATACTTAAACAAGTGTCAGTAAGTAGGATGAAGTAATGAAAAAGAAGCAAGATATTCATTTTTATATTTTAGAATGGGAATATACAAAATGTTGAAGCTGAAATAATCTGTCCACTTTTTCTCCTTCTCAAAAATTTGTGATCACCTCCACACATGAAGCTTAGAAGGTCGCCTCCCTTTCACTTAAAACTTTGTCCTAATTTCCAAAAAGTGAAAATAAATTGAATTAGTGGTAGGAAAACTTGCCACCTATGTTGTAGTTTTAGCTGTTTTTTTGTATATTTTTTATAAGCTATTGTGAAGATAGTAACCTGGCTCCAGTCAACTGATTTTCAAGATGCTGGAAATCGCCAGTGTCCATGTTGTATAATTATGCAGTATGTAAGAGATCACTCGTGTATTAACTTGGCTTTGAATACCCTTGGTAAAATTAAATTTCTATTAGTTTTGCATCGAAGTGAGCCCAAGTGCCTCCATCTGCCGGGGAAAATTGGGTGTCCAAATTCTCCTAGTAATAGCATCCACCAAAAGTGGTGCTACATGAAAGAATTGTAGTTTTAGCTTTTTTTTAAAATAAGCTGTTGTGAAGATTGTTTCCTTGCTCCAGTCTGTGGATTTTCAAGATGCTGGAAATCGCCAGGTCCATGTTGTATAATTATGCAGTATGTAAAAGATCCCCCGAGTATTTTTTGGTGTTGAATACTCTTGGTAAAATTAAATTCCTATTATATTTTTGCATTGAAATGAGCCTGGGTGCCTCCATTTGCTGGGGGAAATTGGGTATCTGAATTCTCCTAGTAATAGTATCCATTGATAGTGGTGCTACATGAAAGAATTGATGCTATATCAGGATATCACTCTAGGTTTGCAAAAGATAAAGCTTGTAACACAGCCCACTTGAAATGGGGGGGGGGGTTAAAATTGTTTTTAAAACCGCTTTAGAGAAACTATTAGCTTGTAATTTGTTACTTATCTACAAAAGTTGAAAAAGAAGAAAATGTTCATATTCCAGTAATTTTTCAAATAATGCATAGTGTGGGGATTTACTGATAGTTTTAGTTGCTACTTTTAAAAAAATATATATTTGTAGCTGTTGATTGACTGATCAATGAGACCATCAATTCGGCTTTTCAGTTTATATCTTGGAAATGAGGATTTAAATTTTGGTCCTCTGGTAAGATATTCAACGAGGTTTGTTTTACTTTGTTTGAATGTATGCAAAAAATGTTGGTATGATTTTCCTTCCCATTTTTTCATTTTGATATTTATTATATGATTTTTTCATGTTTTAGCTCTCTGAAGAAGGATGATAAAGAAAAAGAAAGTAAACCAGTTAAGAGAGCCGGGAGGAAAAAGATGAGCAGCCAACGTTACTTTTTTCCAAGCTCACCTGATATGTTTACTTCCTCATCTTGTGATTCAAAAATAAAATTAACAAACAAAAAGGGGCAAAGAGCAAAAAAAGAAAAAAATAACAAGAACATTCCAGAGTCAAATAAAATAAATTTGAGAAAAAGGCTAAGAGACAAAAATAATGAAATTGATATTTATGATGCTGAAATACAACCCAAATGGTCAGAAATTGAAGATCATGATTTGTGTTTAGAAACATATAAGAGATACGAAAGTAAAAATGTTTCTGTTAAGTGTATATCACGAATACAAGATTATGATAATTTAATAAAATTAACAAACAAAAAGGGGCAAAGAGCAAAAAAAGAAAATAATAACAAGAACATTCCAGAGTCAAATAAAATAAATTTGAGAAAAAGGCTAAGAGACAAAAATAATGAAATTGATATTTATGATGCTGAAATACAACCCAAATGGTCAGAAATTGAAGAGCATGATTTGTGTTTAGAAACATATAAGAGATACGAAAGTAAAAATGTTTCTGTTAAGTGTATATCACGAATACAAGATTATGATAATTTATCTGCTGATAAAGAAAACCAGCCACTAGATGTGATTATTCTTTCTAGTTCCCCAAAACTTAAAGACAATGTTTTAAGCAGAAAATCTTCCAGAATCAAACATAAAAGGAACTTGAAGAGTTCATCTATATTATTTGATAGCACAAATCATGTAGAAAGTTTTCATGCTGACGAAGTATCTCTAGAAAAACAAAATTTAGTTATAAGTCACTCAAAAGAGTCAGAAAGTCTCAGCCCAGCATTTGATAACTATCTTGCTCTATGTCAAAACCTGATTAAAAGCAAGCAGCAGTCTTTAAGATTTAGTTCTAGTCCTGAACCCTATGTTAGTAGAAAAATTAGTAATTTCTTAGAAAATAGTATTAGCATTAAAGACTCCCAACGTTTAAATCATAGCAAACAGCATTCTTCAGAACTTAATGCTAGTTCTGAGCCATTATGTGTGAATGAGAAAATAAGTAATTTGTTTGAAAATAGCACTAGTATGAAAGCCTCCCAAAATTTAGATACTAGCAATAAACAAGCTTCAGAACTCAGTACTAGTCCTGAAGCCTTGCTTTGCAAGAAAATTAGCAATTCACTTGAAAAAAGCATAAATGTGAAAAACTTCCAACTTTTAAATAATAGTAAGAATGAGTCTTTAGAGCTTGGTGTAAATTCCGAACCCTTGTGCTTTCTGAAGCAAACAAGTAACTTGCTTGAAAATAGTATTAGCATGGATAGCTCCCAACATTTAATTAATAGCGAGCAACATTCTTTACAAATCAGTTCTAATCCTGAAGCCCGTGTTAGCAAGAAAATCAGCAGTTTGTTTGAAAATAACATTAGTACGGAAAACTCAAAGCATTCAATTAATAGTAAACAGCAGTCTTCAGAGCTCAGTGCATATTCTGAACCCTTATGTGCCAACGGGAAAATCAGCAAGGTGTTCAAAAATAGCATTAGTATGAAAAACTCAAAAAATTTAAATGACAGCAGGCAGCAGTCTTCGGAACTCAGTACATGTTCTAAGGTCTTGTGTGATGACAAGGAAATTAGCAATTTGTTTGAAAATAGTCGAAGTATGAAAAATTCAAAATGTTCAATGAATAGAAAGCATCAGTCTTCAGAACTCGGTGCATGCTCTGAACTCTTAAGTATTGACAAGAAAATTAGCAAATCGTTTAAAAATAGCACTAGTATGAAAGATTCAGAACATTTAATTAATAGCAAGCAGTCTTCAGAACTCAGTACAGGCTCTGAAAAACCCTTATGTGCTAAGGAAAATATTTGCAATTCTTTTGGAAATAACACGAGTATAAAAAATTCAGAGCATTTAGTCAATGGCAAGCATTCCTCAGAAGTCAGTACACGCTCCGAAGTTTTATGTGTTGACAAGAAAAATAGCATTATGTTTGGAAGCAACAGTTTGAGAACCTCACATTCTCCAATATTGTCTGTTGAAGTGGAAAATATTTCTAGTCACTCCTCTGTTCATTTAAATGTTGATACCAAAGAAGAACATATGCATAAACATTCTGAAGATACCTTCAGTAACAGCATGAATGTTCAAAATGCTTGTTTGTTACTACCTGGAGAGGAACAAAATGCGTTTAATGTAAACCATACAGCAGAAAAATCCAAAAACAACTTGCAAAGTCCAATTTCTTTCCCTATGTCTCCTGTTCACCTAGATATAGCAGAGCAAGAAAATAATAAAAATTCTGGTGACTATTGTGTGGACAGATCAAAAACTAACGTTATGACTAGCACTCCTTTTCCTAAGTTTAAATTGGCTGAGGATTCTAATGCTTCTGAACTTGAAGTCATAGCTTCTAGTGGAAAAGGATTAGTTAATAATGAGCAGATTTCTGGAATAATACAAGTTTCGGGTGAAAAAAGGCAAAAACATCTGACTCGGTCATCTGACTCGCTTTCAATGTTACGAGTTGACCTCTTTCAAAAAAGTTGTTTAAATTTGAAGGCTATTGTCAATGGCAGTAACTATACACTTTCACAATATAACATTTCCAATCTTTTTCCGAGCAGCAAAAGCTCTCATTCCTTATGCAATGATCATGTGATTGATTCATCAGCTGCAAATGTGAGTCGACACAGTACCTCCAAAGTAAGATTTTTTTTCTAGAAGTTTTTAAATGAAATATTTTCATACATTATATGTTAATTTAGTTTAAAAATTTTTTGAATGCTCTAGGAATAGTTTGGTTTTTTACATGTAAAACATTACTTCTTCAAGGAAATTTGCTTTTAGCCTCAGGTAGTGCATCTAAAAATCATGGCTAGTGATCAGTAAGCAAAATCTTCTGAATCTTCCTTGTAATCTGATGTAAATCTTGATGTGTGTAGTAAAACTACTAAACAGGAGAGCTCAATTAATTGCTTCCAGTGAATAATTCATTGAAAATTCTTTTTATTTCAGTGGTTGTTGTTTGCTGTGTGTCACTAACTTATGGATGATATCGTTGAAAGGCTATCAAAAAATTAAGTTTTTCAAATGATCTCCTATTAAAATTTTAATAATTGTAAACAGTTTTTTCCCCCCACTAGAGCTTCAAAAATTGAAAAAAGAAAAAGAATGATTTTTGTTGCTGGCTGATGGGTTCATAGCATTTTATCTTACGGTATTTTTAGTGTTATCTTTCGATGAAGAAAAATATTTTGAGCAAAATAACACAAAAAATAGGAACAAGTTTGTTATTTATTTAAACTTAAATAATATTTTTAAGTTTTTTGAACGAGAAAAATAATATTTAAATATTTATTAATGCTATCTCTGTCAGAGTTGTTAGAGCACAAGGAAGGGGTTACAACCAGGGCTGTGGAGTTGGAGTAGGAGTCGAAGAGTCGGAGTTGGGCTGATTTTGGGGGATAGGAGTCGGAGTGGTTTGAAAACATGCCGACTCCGACTCTGGGTTTCTTTTTTTCCCTTAATTTTCTCTGATTCTCCTTGCATTTTTTAAAAAAACTGACTACCAATAATTTGATTACATGTATAAAGGCCTACTAATAAGAAAATAACTCATTGTGGCAACCAGCTGGCTTGATTGTTTATCGAACTTTCTGTAACAGCTACTTGCTCCGTATTCTAGTTTGCTTATTTTTTAACTTTATTTAAGTGATAGCAACTGTCAGCAAACGTTTGTTGCCTAACATTCTCAAAGTAATCACTTTCAAATAAAAATTAAAAATTATATATTTTTTACTTCGATCTTGGTTATAAAATAGTAAAATGAATGTATGTAGGGTCTGGTGGGGTAAAGTGGTCATAAAATCGTAGGTTTTCAACTTACGTGGATAATAAATACAATAAATTCTTTAAATACTTCAATTTTTTTTGTTATTATTTTACATTGCATTATTAAAGAACACGTACATTGAATTTCAGGAAAAAAAGTATTGATTTAAGTAGTTTTATAACATTTTCATTTCCCTTTGTATTTATGACCACTTTACCCCATGGGGTGGGGGAAAGTGGTCATAGCATGGGGTAAAGTGGTCATAGTTAAAAACAGCTGCAAAACTGTTACAAATAACCCTATTATTTGTATATTTCGGTTATTTTTATAGTTACCAGTATATGTACGAGTATATGCGGGTATGCACGAGTATATACGTGTCGTGTAAACAAGAGTAAACATGTTCATATATGAATAAATACATGTATACATCAGATACATGCATGCATGTGCCTACTCAAGTATATTCGTGTATATACGAGCGTATAAGCATGTATACGTGATTGCCTACAGGAGTGTATACGTGTCTACACGAGTATATACGAGTCACGTGTATATGCGAGTATATACGCGCAAAACAAACATCATTTGCGTGTTTGCACATGTATCTCGAGTATATGTGTGCATACCTGAGTTTCTGAGTATATACGTGTATAGTCGATGTATATACGCACATATAAGTGTACATAGATACACTACTGGCCATTAAAATTGCTACACCAAGAAGAAATTGCCTGAATGAAGCTAAATTTTACATACGTGATAATAAAATTGACATTAGAAAGTGATTACAAAATTAAAGCAAATTGATCATTTATGGTTGGAAAAATCTCTAATAAATGGAGGTTTAAGTACCCTGTTAAGCCACCTCTAGTGTGAATGTACGATGTACTTGAAGCGAAACAATCGGGCATTGAGACATAACTGTCTCCTACGATATCCTGCGTCATCTCGTACCGCAGTTGCTGTAAACGTGCCACTCATTCGATCAAACTCATACGTGTTAGCACTCACGACGGGGCTCCCAGGAACCATTTTTTAACATGACAATGCTCGGTCAAACACAGCAAGGGTGTAAAGGGATTTCCTCTTCCGCATTATCACTTTCTCTGGTCTGCGTGATGCTCTGGTCTGCGATTTGTGACTTGTCACAAATTGAGCATATCTGGGATCACTTGAGACGGTAAATTGGACAGCCTGTAAATTTGATCAAATTAGTTGCGCGTTTACAGCAACTGTGGTACGAGAAGACGTAAGACATCGTACGAAACTGCTGTACCTCAATGCTCGACCGTATCGGTTCTTAAATTCCAACTAGAGGTGGCGCAACAGGGTACTTAAACCTCCATTCATGTGAGATTTTTCCAGTAATAAATGATCATTTTGCTTTCATTTTGTAATCGTTTTCTAGTGTCAATGTTGCCATCACGTGTGCAAAATTTTGTTTCATTCAGATTATTCCTTCTTGGTGTAGCTATTTTAACGGCCAGTAGTGTACTTACATACATATACGGGTATACACGAGTTAATTCGTGGATATATCCAGTGCGTGTTTGGTACGTGCCTACTCACGTATATATATATATATATATATATGTGGAAGCAAGAGTATATACGTATGCTTACGTGTAAACACGATTATATACTTGTTAGACGTATATACGTACATTTACGTGTAAACATCAGTACATGTATCCACGTATATCTACGAGTATATCCGCTAATATACATGTATGCTTACATAGTGAATCCAAGATCTTGGGCAAAATCTAAGTGGTGTGAAAGGGGAGGATAAGAAGCAAAGAATCGTAAGGAACTTATGGTTGTTGACGCGCTACATGCACACAAAGCCAGAAATTGATGGAATGAAAACAGGTCACAAATTTGTTACACAAAGATGATTTTACCCGACATTTTAGTTCTTAAGAAATATTTAGACAGTTGTTAAAAAGTAAGGCCTGTAGTAGCTCTAATACACGCATCGCAACAAAGGCGCAGCGACTGATGAAAGTTTTTCAAGAGTCTCGTAATTGCAACAGAGTGATTACGACGCATGTATTACAGATGCCGGCCGCAAGTTTCATCAATGACTTTAAAACTTTCTTAAGTCGTTGTGTAAAATTGTCTTTTTTGTAATAAATTTGTGACCTGTTTTGCATTCATTAGTTCCTGGCTTTGCGTGCATGTAGCGCGTCAGCGTTGAGTTTGTGGCCATATGTTTCTTATGATTCTTGCTTCTTATCCTCCTCTCTAACACCTTTTAAAAATTTGCCCAAGAGTTTAAACACACCCTGCATGCATGTATATCATATGCTAGAATGTAAGTGTCAGCTCGAGTATGTACGTGTATATACGTCGTGTCTACGTGAGTATATAAGTGTTCGTATATGTACGAGTATAAGCGGGTATATACGTGTATAGTCGAATGTATATCTGTATAGATAAAAAATACTACGAGATACCCAAAAACGTGTTTATTGGTGCATTTATGTGAATACGTATATATACGTGCCTACACGAGTATATGCGTATGCATGCGCATATACTCATCTATTTAACCTTGTTTACTGTAAAAACAATACAAAAAATAAGTGAAATTAATATTTAATTGACACCTGCCTTATACTTAAAGATCAAGTGATTTTAAAAGAACAATATTCGTTAAGCCTAATATTATGACCACTTTACCCCATCTTACTAAAATTGTTCTAAAAAATTATTCAAAAGAGTTTCAGCTAACTGCTAATGAGTATGAGTTCTTGAACATTTAGGAAGCTTCTTGTGCAGTCAATCTGTTCATAATTCTAACAAACACAATTTCCCAAGGAAGTTAAAAAAGGTGTTTATATTTTTAAAAAATTCATAATCACTCAAAATATTTTTTTTTACCAAATAAAATTTTGCCAGTTGTAAAATTTTGTATTCAAAATGTAGTTTCTAACTGCACTACTCTAAAATAAAATTTTCACATTCATTCGAACATTTATTTTTAAGGTATAGCCATTTATTTGAATTATGACCACTTTACCCCATTGACCACTTTCCCCCACCAGACCCTATCACTTGAGCAAGTCGGGAAAACTTCTGAGGATGCTTGGTAAATTCAAATAAGTGTTGGCACAAAAGAGCAAATCCAAAAGATCCAAAAAAATATAAATGTTTTTTTTTTCAATCTAAAGACTTTTTCTAAGAAAGCTTAGCTTGGTTATCACTAAAGAATACAAAATAAAATCAGTACATGATTTAATGGTTGCAACACTCAATAATTGTAGTTAATCCTAAAATATTCATATTAAAGTTGATTCTAAAGCTACTAATAAAATTAAAATTAAAAATTGAGCCAAGAAATCTAGTTATAGTAAAAGCTATTCGTACAAAGCTGTATACCGCCACATTTTGTGTTAAATTTGCTCCAGACGAACTTGTACCTGACCTTTTCCCGCAATATAGTGCAATATTTTCATTGAAATTTTTAAGATGAAATTTAAGATTTATTATTGGGGGAATTTTTTTAGAGTTAAAATATTTCAATTTCTACAATCTCTAAAATAAAGTTGAGGTGTTACCCACCAGATGGGCTTCGCCCGGGAGGAGGGAGGGGGGGACCGCCCCCTCTCAAGAAAAGTTTTTGACTTAGCAAAAAAGTTTTCTTTTTCTCTCAAGTTACAGCCTTCAAAAATTGAAACCACCAGATTTGATCAACATCTATTTGTTAAACATTAAAGGGGAGCAAATTAATCCTTTTCAAATTTTTTTGAAAATGGGATTTTTAAGTAACTTCACTTTAGAAATTGCAACTTTAGAAAATTTGATTTTCAAATTGAATTTTTAACATTGTATGCATCTTAGGTTCACAATAAAATACAACGCGAAAATTTCATAAAATGAAATTAATATTTTAATCTTTGTTTTGGGTTTTACCCCTATCTTCAAATCTCTCTTCCCATGCAGGGAGAGAGATTTGAAAATAAATAAATAAAAATACCGGAGTTGGAGTCGGAGTCAGACGTTTCAAAATCCAGGAGTTGGCCATTTTTCCTCCGACTACGCAGCTCTGGTTACAACCACTCCATCAAGAATTCAAACTTTATGTATGTGTATATGTATGTTATAATGCCATGCTAAGCACAGGAATCGTTTTTGCTCTTTTTATTAAAATTGTCAGGTATTTTGCTAAAAAACAGGTACTGTGTAACATATTTTACCTAAAGACAATGTTTTTTCTTTAAAAGGGCCTTGTTCTTTTTTCATTATTGGGAGATATTTGTAAGTATTTTTGTGTGTACTACTTTTTTTTGCTGTATATCGTTTGACAAAGATGCTGGACAATAATGTAGCATTAGGTGTTAGCTTGATATTACTTCTTTGTTAATTTTTAAATTGTAAATCCTCTGATTTCTGGTACATTTTTGTTAATCTTGAGTTGAATTCAATTTTTTTTTTTTTTTTTTTTTTTTGTTCATGACTTATTCAGGGACAATGGAAGTTAGTATATTATCTAAAGTAAAAATTTTATTTTGTATTGTGTTTTACAGATGGCTATTCAGAATGTATCTGTAACTACCCAGACAAAGCATGAAATTGCAGAAGCAAAGGCTAAATTATTGAAGTTGTGCAAGCAAGATTCAGTTGTACAATTTTCAGAAGTATTTAAGTGGAGGTAATTGAGATCATCTGGTTATTCTTTCTTTTATGTTATTTTTGATCTTATCAAAAATGCTTCAAGATTTTGTGTGTACAAAAAAAGTTTTAAATTAAAATTATTAATACAGCTGTTTTTTGTATAGTAAAAAAAATCAAGTTATTTTTAGAGGAGAAAAAAAAAAAAAAAACTTTTAGAGATCAGAGATATACGTGCCAACTCTCCAATGATGTTTTAATGGGCATAACAAGGCTCACATTCTGGGGGGGGGGGGGAGGGTCAAAAAGTTTCATGAATCACTATCGCACATCCATTTTTGGAAAATTAAAAAGCGTTATTTTAAGCTATGTTTAGTGATGACGGAGGAAGAGGTTTCAGGGAACTCTTTACAAGTTTTTCGCAACTGACGTAAGAAAATGTTTAAGCATTTTTTGTTGATGGGGAGGAGGGGGCATTCATCTTAGAAAAAAATCTGATCTTACTGTTAAAATGCAGTTTTAAGCTATTTTTGAGGTTAAGAGAAAGTGGTTTCAGGATTCTCCCTGGAAATCTATTGAAAAAATTATTTTGCTGAATTTTTATACACAATAACTTTTTCCAAAGAAACACTTAGACATGAATTTGATTTACGTTAGTTACCCTGATGTACTTTGAGGTGTCACAAACACTTGGTAATAATTTTATTAAGCAAGTATGGCCTGTTTAAGTAAAACTACTTAATCTACTAATATTACTAATTTTACTAATATCTGAACAATGAATACATAAACTAGAGTTATTGCTTGTGCTAAGTAGTGCTTCATAAACAGATATACAAAGTAAAACAAATCATTATGTTCTGAAAATTTTGACCTTTCTGCTTTTTTTATAATTTTTAGTTTTAGTTACTAAATTGGAAAATAAAATAAATAACGTAACCATAATAAGTGGGAAGACGTGGCGGTTCCACCCCTTCCTTGTCCCCCGAATTGTCACCACTGATTTGTAATACATTTGCTTTTTAAACCGTGACATCATAAACTGAACATGGTAAAGTCTCACAGCCATATAATTACTTTTAATGCATATGACAACTGTGCTGTGAGTAAAATAAAATTTTTAAAAAGTGGTCCGTCATAGAAACTTTCTGGCTTTGAACTTGGTTTCAATGTGCTAAAAATACACTCAAAACATTCAAACTTTGTATGCAGTGATTTCATTGCAGACTATTGTTATTTTACTTAGAAAATAAATGAGGGGGCATTTTTTTCTTTAAAAAACCGTCTCCCATTAGGTGTTGTACAATGCTAGAGTTAATTTCCTATGTCATTAGGGGGTAGGTACGTATAGTCATTTCAATTGAATTTCTAATTCAGAAATTTTTGTAATCCTTATTTCATGAAGATTAAAGCATGCATTTCTATTTATGAACTATTTTCTTATCCTATAATGTTTTTGATCCAACCTTAAGTTATTATGTCCCTTGATTTTGGCATCATACTTGTCACAGTACCTTAAATAGTGACAGTATGGGTAACGCTACAACTGGGTTTACTGTACACACCTACTTATTTATGTCTTTCTCTCACTAAATATATAAATATATATATATATTTACAGTGAAACTTCGGCAACTCAACTTGCGTATAACTCGACTACCCTGGTAACTCGACATTGATTTTTCGTATGGTTGGCCCAATACTATTTTCAATGGGCTAAAATCTCTATAACTTGACGTACATTTGCAAAAACTACTATAAGTCAACATCCAATTGTTATTCTAGTCCAATTTTGGTGACAACATTCTTTCATTTTGACCTTTTCTCAGAATTTTACGCTGTGGTTTCTTGGTCAGTTAATCCTTTTCTGTAAAGCTATGTTAGAGAATTCTATCTTTTATCCAGGGGAGAGTCAGCTGTTGGTGAAATTCTGAAAGGGTAGGAAAAATGTGCCCAGAAGATTCTTCTGGAGAAAGGCATCATGGCATGTTTTTCAAATAAGTTTGAACAGGACTTTTTATCTTTAACAGGCCTGACTGACAAGAAGCTTTTATCTCTTTTTAAAAGTTATAGATTTATTCCTCGCGAGGTATTCAAATGGAATTTGTGATTTTATTATGTACTTTTCAAAAACAAAAAGAAAATTCATTTACTGAAATTAATTTTCATAATGAGAATGTTAAGCATTATGTAAACGTGATACAGAAACTCTTTAGGAATTAAAATTATGGAACCTCAGTAAGTTGACATCCACTTGAGTCGACATGTTTTCATGTACCCTTGGGGTGTTGAGTTATCAATGTTCCACTGTATGTACTAAAATCGGGTCTTATTTTATTAGAAATCCTTGAAAGATGTGTTACATATTACACAATACAAGCTTTATTAGTTTGTACAATTTTTTTCATGTTCTATTGATTTTTTAATTTCTTATTATTTTACCTCTCTTCTCTGTTAAGCTCATTGAATGTTAAGAAAATTGGAGAAGGAACATATGGAGAAGTTTTTATTATTACTAAAGGGAAAACATCAACGGTCGTGAAAATAATTCCTGTTTCTGAAGAAATTGGAGATGACAGTTTTCAGGGACTGCAAAATGTTTTGTCTGAAGTTAAAATTGCACAGTAAGTATTTAGCCTGTTATCTTTCTGTTCAGCAGCGGATACAGACTACCATTTTGGGTGGGGGGGGGTATACTGAAGAATGACCCCCCCCCCCCCCCGAACGAACTTGCCTTTTTGGCACTAAACGTTTCTAAAACTGTTTGGGGGTTAATAAAAAGTGCCAAATTGGCCAGGAATAGGGCGTTTAGTAAAGCATAAATGTTACTAATTTCATTATAATTGAAAAGAAGCAATATTTTAAATATTTACTTTTTAAAAAATTAATAAATTGAAAAGATTACTGAAATTGTTTACGTTTTTATTCATCAAGTGCTTGAACACAATGTGGACGGATAATATTGTCGACTGGTGGGGGGGGGGTGATTCCCCTGACTCACCCCTTGTATCCATCACTGTTTCTGTTCAGTACTACATATATTATTATGTGTATAATTGTCGCTCTATTTTAAGGACATTCATTTAGAAATGCAAATTTTGATTAAGTAAAAACCCTGACAAACTTTAATGCAAACACATTTATAAACCCTACCAGAAATTGTTAAATGCTCTTGTCTAAAATTTCTTAAATGGAAATAATGTTCATTTAATGTGACATAAGCATACATTCTTATTCTTGTATTTATATTAGAGACGTACCGAGTACTCGGTAACTACTCGGTACTCGGCCAAATTCTGATCAGATACTCGGCCAATACCGAGTAGTTGCAAAAAGTTGAGTATTGTCCAAGACAGATACTAAAATTTATAGAAAAAAGAGCAAGCATTATATTCTGCAATCATTTACAATTAAAATTTATAAGTCAAACTTAAATTTTGAGAAAAATGAAGTTTGTAATGCTTCAATGGAATAAATCTTTATTTTAATGTCCCTAAAGTTAATAAAACTTATTTATTAAAAATTATGCAAAAGAGGTAAGTATAGAAAATATGGAATTTTTATATTAAAAATGGATTTTTGCTACAAACAAAAATTAGTTATAAAAAATATAAAAATACCTTTGCTTAAAAAATAAAAGAAAATAAAACAACGTTAAAAGCACAGTGCAGGAACAATGCAGACACATGTTTTGGCGTTACAAGGAATTTCTTTTTCAATGCACAAAATGGGAGCTCGTGGATTTAAAGGCATCCGACAAAAGTTGGATCTTTTCGTCGTATGTCTTTACATTCTTCAGCTCACATGTTATGCACTGAAAAAGACGTTCCTTGTAACGGGGGGTCAGAAACACGTGTCTGCAGTATTCCTGCACATTTGTTTTATCTGCTTTTAAAAATTATTTATGTTTGGCAGAATAGAACTATAATTGATTGGTATACAGTGAAACCCCTCCTAACGGACACCTCTCAAAGGCGGACACCCCTGTTATGTGGACAATTTTTAATTCCCCAGTTCCAATGCAAATAACATTTGAGGACAACTTTCTATTGCGGACAAAAAAAAAATTGTCCCGTTAGTGTCCACATTAGAGGGATTTCACTGTAATTTGTTTTAATTCCAACTTGATAAATCATACTTTTTATTTATTTTTAATTTTAAAAATAATTTTTTTTTTTGTAAAATTTTTGACTTAAACAAAATTGTTTATATAATGCGTAATTAAATTTCAGCAGGAATTTAGTTTTAAAAACTATTATATGGACAAGGAGGTCTTTACTACTATTCCAATAAGTTCAAAATTGATCACGTGTGTGTCGGTGGTTTTCTCAAAACATAATTGGTACTTGGTAACTCGGCCGAGTAGTGAAAAGCCGAGTACTCGGTAACTCGGTACTCGGCCGAGTAGTGAAAGGCCGAGTACTCGGTACTCGGCTACTCGGCCAAAGTGCTACTCGGTACGTCTCTAATTTATATATTCTATTTCAGAATGTTACAGTACAAAGTCAATTAACACCAGGATGTCCAATATTATCTAACACCTAAAATGGTCAGAAACGATCAAAATGACTTTTTCAAACGAAGCTGTAAATTTTAAACATTGCAAGATATGTGTAAAATAAATTTTTAAATTATTTTTATTTGTCTTCACATTTCTATTTCTTGTTTTATTTTACACATATTTTGCAATTTTGTTTTGCTGTTTTTCCAACATTTTTTATGTTTTTTCTATAGTATGTTAATTCTGCCTTTCGGCTAAATGTTTCAATTAATGTTGCATTTTGTCAGCATAATTTATTATTATGTTATTTTTGAAGAAATTTATTGCTTGACTGTTTTTTTCTTGAATAATAGAATCATGTTTTGGCTCTGAGTTCCATTTTGTCTTGTTTGTTTTGTTAATTTGCTATTCTTACTACTTAAGTTGTTGTTCATTCTCGTTGCTTTTACCGGATGTCTTTACACCCAAAAGCTCACTCCTGCGCTTTGAAAAAGGGGTTCCCTGTAACTCTGAAGCATGTGTATGCAGGAATCTGCTAATTTTGTGCTTTAAAACATTGTTGATTACTATTATTTACTTTTCTGCATAAATGTATTTATTTAGTTCTTACTGTTGAATTTAGTTTAAGTTCAACTGTACTCAAATTATGACCTTATTCATAATGTAAATTCATTTATAACATCGAAAAATTCTGATTTTTTTTAAAATTCTCCACCAATTTTATGTTGATCCCCTGTGACTACTTGACTTAGCATCATGTGTATTCAAGATCCTTGAATTAGATCATTCTGGATATCTGAGTTTAATTGACATATCTGGTACATCTCTGATGATACATGTAATTCTGATGATAAATTATTTTCTTGAACATACCCTCATGGTCGGGTTTATTAAAATAAAGGTGCTAAAGAGAAGGTGAAATCACATAAAACAATTTCTTGATAAAACTACATATCAACTGGGCAAACATCTCAACATAAATACCATTAAATACCTAATTGCTGATTTCATTCCTGTGGAGGGCAAAACATAGAAATAATATCACTATTGAATTAGAATAGTACAGGAAATGAATCTTCAGAAAGTCCTGTTCCCTGTGATAGAATCAACTAATAATTTTGATTTCAGTAAACTAGCACAACTCCTTAGAAGTAGGAAAACCAAGAGTGTCAAATTTAAATTACTTGACATTTCTATGTTCAGCCTTGAAGCCTCATATGTTTTATAGATTTGCAATGTAATCACAATATTATTTTTTTAATGAGCATTAATTACCACTCGACAAACTATCAGGAAAATTTGAATCCCGCATTTCTTCCACTTTATGAGTAGTCGGTCTTTTGCTGCATTTATTTGGTCATTTATTCTGACCATCTAAAATTATATCAGAATGTGTGACTATTTACTTCTTTTTTGCAATAAATTGCTTATTTTATATTGAAATATATACGGAATAAATCTGTATGTGTGTCCTTTTCCCCTTTACTAGCCATTAAATTATGTATTCAATTTTAGTCAATCCACTACCTGATTTGTATTTTTGTCTGTTAAAGCTTTAAATAAAAATGATTCTTTATTGTATGGAAAATAACCTTTTGGAATGTACTGCTTCACTTATGTTGTTACTAATGTTTTTTGTTTACTCTTTGTTTTTAAAAAAATTCATATTCGTCTTTTTCTTTTTTTTTAATCTCCCAAATAGAAGTTTGAGTGGTCTACGAAACAAGAAGATTAACCAAACTAAAAATTTCAATAAACTCAAAAGGTATTTTTTTATAATTATTTGGAGCTATTTTTTATTATTTCATACCTTTAAATTGAAATTCTTATGCATATTAATGTTGTGTAATTTAACTCTTTTGGTTTCAAGATCGTTTTAGAAATAAATGAAAATCACTTAAAAAGTAAATGTCTCTTTGTAATGATTTTAAATTTTAACACATTTTGATTTTTATTGCCTTTAAATTTTGAATGTAAAATTCAATGATTTAAGCTGTACAAAAACATTTTGTTTTATGCTTATTGTTCTGTGAGTACATGAAGAAGAAAACAATATTATTTTAACTTTTTGAACTAGTGAGAAAAAATGTCAAAGAATTAAAGTGTGAAATTTGTAATGACATTATTTTTTTTTTTTCAAAAATGTAAGACAAAACTTAAATAAAATTTACTTGCACTAGGAGGTTCCGCCCCCTGCTCGCTGACACTTGCCAACCCCTTGAATATTGCTTCACAATCTTATTTGATTCGCAAACATTTAAATCATCTAACAGAGAGAATCAGATTAAAAAACTGGTTACAAGTTCCGTTTTTAACAAAATGAAAATCTCCTCCCATAGAAAACAGAATTTAAATAAAGAGCTCAGTACACAATCCCGCTCCCACACGAAAACAAAAACAACTTGATAGAAATTTGCATAACCGAGATATAAAAAAAAGCACTTTGAAGAGCACCCCTTTCCCGGTTCCAAACAAACTTGTTCCAACTTGCACTGCAATAGGTGCTAAGGGGCTACTGAGCATTCCAAAACTGCAGTTTTGTACGTTTTGAAAATTCATGGTCTATAGTAATATATTTTGCTTTTTAGCTCTGAACTTGAATTGAGTTCAGCCTGGGACTTTTTGCTAAAACAGAAACCCGCAACATCTGCTGTTCTAATTAATTGAGAAAATTAGAACAAGCTTTATTTGATGCAAAAAAAAAATCCTCTCTTTCGAATGGACTTGGGTTGGCTTTCTGCCGGCAGAAACTTAACAGCGTCTTTAATAACTCAAGTAATTAATAAATGATATTCATTTAACTAAACTAAAAATTTAAACTTCATTTTATCATTTAAAAAAATAACATTCTATGTGAACTTGATTTAGTTCAGAAAGGGAACTTTTCAACTGCAGATGCTCATAATATTTGGATTAGTTTAACAAAGGACGAAAAATCATATGGGTGCTTAGAAAAGAGGAGTGACATACAGAATTAAACAGGCATTACTGATTGTAATTTGCTCTCTTTTATGCTTCATCTAAATTGCTTGTGATTGAAATTATCATGTGCTTCAAGAAGAAAGTGCCAGAATTTTACTTGCCAATATTAACGTAGATTTTGTACTTAATGTCACAGCTTTGCAAAACAAATTGACCCCATATCTCAAAAATTATTTTTTCAGTCAGATTGTTACCACTACCCCAGCTACTACATGGTGGACCAGTTAAAAAAAATACAATAGATGAAAGTTTTGCGAACATTGCTTGTTCCTTGATGCATTGCCTGCTAGCTCTTTGTTGCAAGAATATTCTAAAGTTTCTCATTTGTGCATATTAAATTGAGCAACTGTTTAGATTTTAGAAATCACCTTTTCTAGGAGGCAACTACAGGGTCCAAACAATGCAACATTTGATTTTGAATTGTGATAATGTAATTGAATTGTGCTTTGGTTAAACATTCTTTTTTCCATGCATTTTCTATTGCAGTGGTTCTCAACCTTTTCACCACTGAGGACCACTTGTACCTTTCAGAATCCTTGGCAGACCACATATATATTATTTATATAAAAAACAAAATAAAAAGACATAGATAGCGCCAAATTAACACGTTAATGACTCCCTTGGTCTTGCTTCTCACTCGAAAGTTTCTCAATATTTGGCTCGAAAGAAGTTAACGCCAGTCTCATAGGAGCATTCAAATTTAGCAACCTATTTCTGTGTTTATTCTTGATGACACATAATGTTGAAAATGCTGCCTCACAGAAATAAGTGGAATGAAAAGGAAGAAGAAGTTCCTGTTTGCTGATTTTAGTAAACTACAATCACCAAGCAAAAAACACGCACTCTCGTCACTTGACAGTTGAATCAGCACTGAGTCACTGAGCAGTGGTGCGATCAAAGGTGCCAGTTGGTGCCAAAGGCACCAGGTTCGGGCACGTTTGGTCCTTTGGTCAACACAATACTGCAAACGTTTTGAGTTTAAAAAAATTCTGCAGATGCATTAATTTACGTCTAAAGAGCCAAGATTTAAATTGATTATTTTATGACTGTTCACTTCGTGGACCACATGAAAACTGTCCGTGGACCACAAGTTGAGAATCACTGTTCTATTGTACTCGTATGTCAATAATTAATTTTTTGTCATTTTGGGAGTTTTTGCCAGTTTCTGCCTCAGTTTCTGTGGCAGAAAGTGGTTTTTGCCATGCTAGTTTTAACCGGTTTCTACCAGCGGTTTTAACTACCTTGGCAGAAACTTGTCAACCCTGAATAACATAGAATGTTAAGGGGTGTGGGAAAACTTTCATCCTTTTAATAGGCAATTTACTTGAAATTTTAGCTTCAAAATATAATTACAAAAAAAAAGTTTAAAATATAAAACCCCAGGTGCAAATCTGCGAGGCTCGGAGTAGTTTTCTACAAAAATTCAAGGCTGTAGGTGCCAAGGGGTCTCCTGAGCACAGACCGGCCACAGACATCCTTTTACACTTTCTTTTATGTTACGATTTTTTGATGTATAGAGAAAACATTTTCTAATTGATGTATGAGTAAGGCATATGAATTACGTGTCAGGGGAGAACCTGAAATAGTCAAGAAATTTTATTTTGATCAAAAAAGTCAGAGAAAAGCATTAATTTTGTTAAAGAGCGGGAGAATTACTAAAACAGAACTGTAAAAACATTATCTTTAGTCTTTTCCATCATAAACTGCTGTGATAAACAGGTTATTATATTCTTTCTATACTTGATTTCCCATCGGGGCGCCCCCGCATTTAATATATAGCAACAGCTATGCACCATGACTGTGGACTCAATACCTTTATAAGCTATATATGTTGCACATTTTAAGCCTAGTCTCACCTACTTTACTTATCTTTAAAAGTTAAAACATGTTTCAATCCCAATATCAGTTACTTTGTAGAGTTTAAGATGTATTATTTATGTTGAGCTAATTTATGTTAGTTATATTATAAGTGATTTATTTACCTTTCAGCTACAGATTATTGATATCACATTTATATATTCCCTCATATTTTCAGTGCTCACCTTGTTATGGGGCAGTATCCTGATGTACTAATTAATGCTTGGGATTCTTTCAGCGAAGCTAAGTCCACTTACAATGATAGACCAGGTATTTTTCTTTATTCCATGGATTCATTTAACCTTGGACTGTTTTTCAGTATCCCTTTTTTTTTTCTTCTTTCAACGCTCAAAAACTAGTCAAAGATTTGATTTTGCATTGATGATTTTTTTTTTTAAAGTATAATTTGTAACTAAATTTGTGTACATTTAGTATACGCTGTATAACCTTGTTTTAACGATTGTCAAGGGACTGGAAGAGTTATCGTTGAATCAGAGCGTAGACATTTAATACAGTCAAATCCAGACGAATAAAATGTATCATTAAACTGAGGAAATCCTTAAATCGACTATCGTTATATCAAAGTTATACTGTATATTTTATATTGTTTTTTTTTATTCAGAAATATATATATTTCTAAGTGACTTCATTAAGAAAACTGAGCAATCACAGAAAGTTAAAAATGTACTTTTCCACAAATATTTTTCCAACTACAGCTCTGCCAGCCTGCATTATTTTTAAGGGGAAATGTCCTGAGGAATCCCACTCTGAGTATTAGCTGGGCATGTATTTTATTAATGTTAATATTTATTAATGGTTCAAAATTCAACTCAATATGAATTTTTTCAGATCATAATGCTCCAGATACATGATGAAAAACTAAAAGTTTTTAATCATGCATTTGTACAATATAATTTGTTAAAATTCTTTGTAACTGCTATGTTTTTCCTGTTTTACAGATTTCTTCTCTGAGGCTCAGCTGTTTGTTATTCTTGAACAAGAATACGGAGGAAAAGACATGTCAAATTTTGTGGTATTTATTTACATCTTTTAAGGTTATTTTAAAAAATGATAAAGTTTTATTTTTTGTCAAACTTTTGAAATTTGTACTTACCATTCTTTTATATATTTATTTTTACATTTATTAGCTGCATTGCCCGGCTTTGCCCAATCTACTTCGAAAACAAAAATTTTGTCGAGTGACGTATATTCAACAATCAGGCATAAATAAATAAATAAAAAAAAAAAAAAAAAAACCATCATGCAAAATTTCCCCTCCAAACAATGACGACAGATATTAAAATACTTTAAAGAAATCAAAACAAAATGAGATAGATGGATTTAAAAAACGTAACCCCATGGAAACACAAAATAAAATAAGTTTAAGAATTGAAAATGAGAAAGATGGAAATAAACAATTCATTCAAAAATAGTTACCGTGGAAACACAAAATAAAATGGTTAAAAACTTGAATAGAGAACAGATTTTTGAACTTCATTTTAATTTGTGTGTAACTTTTTTTTTAATGGAGATGGTTAAGCTTTCGACCGTAGGTCGAGTTTAGATCTGTAGTAAAAAAAAGCAGCTTTTTCCAATGCTGTCAAAAAGAAAACTGTGGGTCGATTCCTTCACTTTTTATTGATGGATTTAATGAAGAAAGTAGTGCCTAAATTTCAGCTAAGCCTAAAAAATTCGAGCTAAAAACGTGAAAAACTCCTGCGCAATTAAGTTAGAGCATTGGAACAAATTGCATCGAATGCGGAAAATTCTTCCCTTTCTAACGATATATAATATTACTATTTGCGAGTAATTTTGCAGCTCTGATTTTTTGATTCAGACCAAAAGTCAAGCAGTCCCTGGTCCAGCATCTCCAGAGGTATTGATTCACTTGGAGGAATTTTTGATCACGACATAATTAAGGTGTCCCAGTCGCCATTTACGAACACGAAGGACATTCAACCGCTGGGATCTGACCAGGGACCCTGAGGTCATGAGTCTGACCTCCTACTGATCAGGCCGCAACGGACCTTATTGACCATACTTGATGCTTTCGCTGCCAATCTCATGTCAGGGCGTAACGTTGAACAGCTTCTCCTCTTCAATCAGTATGGTTACATAAGATGTTTCTGAGAGTTTTGGCAAAGGGGCAGTCTGTCGGCAGTGAACGTATTAACACTTGAAGCTGAAAAAATTTTTCAACATGTGAAAAAGGAAAATCTTTAACACTTAAACATGTGTTTGCTAGATTGTTGCAAATGTGTGCTTCAATAATGTTGATTTTATCATTCATTTATAAGTGTTGTTGCATGGGTATATATTACGTAAGTGTGTAATAGAAATACATGACCGTCTCTTCTCTATTTCAGCTCAGACATGCTGTTGAAGCAGAAAGTGTCTTCAAACAAATCGCTATATCTTTAGCAATTGCTGAAGAAGAATTTTTATTTGAGCACAGGGACTTGCATTTGGGAAACATTCTAATTCAAAGAAATCGCAGTAAAAAAATATCTTATGTACTGAGAGGAAAACCTTTTTCAATCGAAAGTCATGGATTGTTAGTTACAATTATCGATTTCACACTCTCAAGATTATGCGAGACCGGTAAGTTTTGTTTACATTCTTCATGAAAAATATCAAAAGCTACCTTTCATTGAATTTTTCAAATTGACATTCTAGTATTTTGAAATTCAAGTTGAATCTCCACATTTGGTAATGTAAAACTATTTGAAGAAAACTAAAATATATAAATATAGATATCACAAGTGTGCAGGGTTGGCAAGGTTTTGGATACTTCGGTAAAAACCATGGTTTTTACCGTCCTATCCAAAACCTTTGTCTCCAAAAGTGTCTAAAACTACATTTTAAAAGAAACTGAATTTTGCAAGAAAATATCAAAAACAGAACAAAATGTATCAAAGTTGTGTTTTACATTAAATATTTATTCAATTTGAACATTTAAGTAAAAATCAATATGTAACATATTTACACAGCTGAGCTGATTCTAATCTAGTTACCTAGAAGTTGAATTGTTCATTAAAAATTTCAATTTGCACGCATGAGGTTTATTTTAAAATTCATAATAGTGACCAATTTTTTCAACATTTATACATGTGTGCAAAAGAAAGTGTTCAAAATATGGTGCAATAATTGACTTAAATGCAATAAATGACATTTTTTTGCAGTTACAAAATGTATCATATTAAAAATATGAAAAAAAAAAAAAAGAAATTGCACAAATTTAAAAATTTTAATGCATATATTTAATCATCAGTTTGTTGTTCTTTAATCTATGATTTAAAAAAGTTTTTTTTTTTTTTTTTTTTTTTTTTTGTTGAAACACATCATGTAAAGCTTATATGCAAAAACCATTAAAAAAATTAAGCTTTATTTTGCACCTTCATATTACACATTTCATAACATTCCTTTGAGTTACAAATGGAACTCAAATTAGTTGTCTTGATAGCGTTGTGAATTTCCTTTTATAATTCTACCAGCTGTTACATAAGGAAGTTTTTATGTAATAGAGTTATTGGCAATTTTTTTAAGTAAAATATTTTTTAAATGATCATTTCAGAGAAAAATATTATCAAATACTCATTAATCGGATGCCTCAATTGTCAAATCGATTAACTCCACTTAAAAAAAAAATCCTCATTTCTGCTTTAACAGTGCTTTATCAATGCTTAGCATGTGAAGTTTTGGCTCAGTACATTTCTGACCCTATAATGGCAGAAAATGTAACACGAGAGCGTATTCACTCCTATGGATAACACTATCTTCTTCATCACTTTTCTCGACTTTTTGTTTCATGGAGTTCAGAATCTTATCAAGCCCAAAAGTGAAAAACTCTTTAATAGGTTTCTTCCCTGCTGATAATTACTGGAATCTCTTTTTTTTTCATTAAATATCAACTTTATCGAGTATGATTATTTATTGTTGTTGAATTGTCATTCAGAAAGAAGCCTGTCCTTATTGAACAATATTTTAGAGTGAAATAAAAAAGATAAGTGAAGCATTTTTCTTATGATTTTAGCCTTGCTTGCAATCATTCAAAGGCAGGTTAGTTGAAGCTAATTAAAAGCATGATATTATTAATTAATCTTTAAATCTACAATTTTATTATAAACTAAGTTGTTCAATTTCATCCATTTTGTTCAAAATTAATTAATTATCCTGTCTTTTTCCAAAAATACGACTCATGATGGCAAAAAATATTGTGTCATAGAAATCTAATCAACTGCTGCAAAAGATATGTAAAGGCTTGTGTCAAACCATGAACTGGTAACAGTGTTTAATCTGAGAAAAAATAAAAATGTGAGAAGGTAAACTAAAATTTATGCAAAATTATAACTTTTTAGAAAGGTGGTGTAATCCGGATGTACCTGCTAAAATACCGCAAACATACATGTTGTCTGTCAAACGTTGTTGGTTCTTTAAATGAAAGATATTTGAGGGAATTAGTTCATGGATTGATTGGCACTCTGGTATTATGTGATGCAGATTACCTTTGATTTAATACTTGGCTAATAAATAATAAGTGTTCTTTCTAGCACATTCTTCAAGGGGAGAATAGTTAATTTTATAAGGTGACTTTATGTTTCAAACTTTGCACATCTGGTATCATGGTGAATGCTAAAATATTTATTAAATTTGAAAGCTGTTTTGTGTGCCCAGAGGAGAGACTACCATTTGGGGGGAGGAGGGGGGTCATGCAGAAGAATAAAACCATGAACAAACTTACAGTTTTGGTGCTAAAAATTTCTGAAGCTGCTTGGAGGATCAATAAAAAGCACCAAATCGGCCAGGAACAAGGCACTTAGTAGAGCATAATGATACTAATTAATTTTATAAGTATTGAAAAGAAGGGCAATATTTCAAATATTTACTTTCAAAACAATTTAATGATCTGAAAATATTACTGAAATCATTTACATTTTATTCATCAAGTGCTCAAACACAATGAACAGATAATATTGTTGTCGCTTTAGGGGGTTTATCACCCCAATAACCCTCCTCTTGTATCCGCCACTGTGTGTGTCAATATGAACTTGAGTGTTTACGATGAAATTTGAGATGTATGATTAATGTTAAAAAGTTCATGTAAATGTTTTTCCTTTTTAGAGTATGTTTATTATAATAACCTTGCTGATGATGAATCTTTATTTAACCAAAGTGGTGATTATCAGTTTGAAATATATAAAGCTATGAAAGAGCATTTGGGGTATGTATCTTTTAATATATTTCATATACTGTACACAATAAAGTTGCATGTTTTTTGCCGGTGTGATTTTGCTTTAAGAGTTTTAGCTAAAGCATATGCAGCAAGGGCGCCCATAGAGGGGGGCAAGAGGGGGCTCAAGCCCCTCCCCTCCCTAGAAATTAGAATTTCCTTGCTTTTAGTACTTTTTTCTTTGCAAAAATGTAAAAACATTTCTTATCCAGCCATTAATAAATAATTAATTAAAAATGTCAAACTTTAATAACTCTAATCTGTACAGAAATCAGTTTCCATGGGGAAAATATCCTGCTAAACCATGGGGGAAATATCTGAGCCCCCCTTAAAATTTTGCATATGGGCGCCTATGATATGCAGCATTTGTTTAAGTGGATTTTGCATTGAAGTAAACTAGATGAATTTCAAGAATATGAAGTTTTTGATACAAAATAATTTTCAATTATCATCTTTACCCATCAGCATGCAATGTTAAATTTATACTGCCGTGCTAAGCGCAAAAGTCGTATCTGCAGCCAAGTTCAAAACGAGAAATTGCCTTTTAAAGTTTTGCGCCTCCATGTATTTGATGCGGATGCAACTTTTTTAGAATTTTTTAAAAACTATTTACCACTGACTAATGACCATAAAACGTTGTATTTAGGTGATATATGGGACAAGGAACCACCTGGTGAACATAACTCAATTTTGATGAAAAGTGCAGATACGACTTTTGTGCTTAGCAAGGCTGTATAGAGCACCTCTAATTTACTTTTGTAACAAAGCAAATTGCTTTAAATGTTTTCTATTATGCAATTCCTGCTAAGAATTGCATTGCAAAATTTTGATTGGTTTATTTTACCCTTCAGCCAGGAAGCATTTGGAAGAATTTTACTTAATTTTATGTTTTAAGATTGGGTAAAGAGTTATGTGCCTAGTCATAGTACATTGATTCATAAAACAGGCTTTTTGAAAAAAAAAGATAAATAAAGGTAAATGTAGAATCTAGTTATCTTTTAAATGAATTTTGTGACCAAAGTTTCTGTTGAATTATGTTGTCCATAGAGTAAAGCTGCTAGTTAATAAATGAAACTTTATATTTTTCTATTTTAAATTATGTGTTACAATTTGTTTTTCAATGTTTTTATGTTTACTTTTTAATTTTATTTGAATTTACTGTGGCTTAGAATAATGATACATTCTTTCTTTTTCTTTTTTTTTAATAAAATGTTTTTGAAACTAACAGGAAAAGAAATCCAGTATCAATTTTGATATGCTTGCTGGAGAAAAAAAGGAAATAAATGAATTTATTCAAAAGCATTAAAAATTCCAATTTAAATAATCAGTTATAATTCATTTCAAAATTCAATCCAAACAAATCTAGCTGCTCACACCATTACAAAAGGAACAAAACTCAGTGCATAACAAACAATTCAAAGCCAAAAAAAAAAAAAGAAAAAGAAAGAAATACTGCTCAAATAATTCAGAACAGTACAAAAAGAATCTTTTTTTTTTTTTTTTGTAAAAAGAGATCTCAAATTTATGGTACCTGTTTTGAAATTTCTGTATATGTTGAGAAAAGTGATTCCTGTTTCAAACAAATGTTCTGCTAAGAAGTAATGTCTGGTCTGTAGTCTAAAATTAGATCTTAGTTTCAAAGCTGTGGTTTTCCATTACAGCCTGAATAAAGGAATTGGATGAACCAAGATAACCACTTTTGAACACATGAATGCTGAAAAAAGGGATTGAATGTTATACAATATAATTGTGCAAAATCACTATACATTTTTATTTCTTTTAAATTAGACACATTGAAAAGTTAAGTGTTATTTATTGGTTTCTAATAAAAAATATTGCAATAAAAAATAATGCCAAATACCAAAACAAACTCTATGTGCGGCAAAAAAATGGTATCCCTTCAGTTTTCGGGTGCTGAGAGTGAGACTGATGGATGCATTTTAAAACCAAGTTATTTATATGGTATCAAGAAGTTTTTGTTATGTACATTTTAGGTAGGATTCAGATTTTCACCAAGTCAAATGAATTTGCTTTGAAGCAAAATTAGGAATTGTCAAACAGAGAAAAAAAACTTTTTCCATGAAATAATATTCCAGAATGATCTTCATCTTTGTAGTAAATTGCTAGAATACCCATGTATTCCAATCTCATTCACCCCTGGATACCAGAGCCTGATTACTGAATAGGCCAACTAGGCTGTGGCCTAGGTCAAAGGCGCCCATATAGGGGGGCAAGGGGGGGCTTGAACCCCCCTGAGAAATTAGAACTCCCTTGTTTTTAGTACTTTTTTCCTTTGCAAAAATGAAAAAATATTTCTTCTCCAGCCATTAATGAATAAGTAATTAAAAATGTCCAATTTTAATGACTAATCTGTCCTGAAATTGGTTCTCATGGGAAAAATATCATGCTAAACCATGATTAAAATATCTGAGCCCCAACCCCCCTTACAATTTTGCATATGGGCGCCCATAGCCTAGGGGCCTCCAAATGGCTGAAATTAATTCACTCTATGGCTAAAATTGTAAAATTTGAATACAGAGCGCCCCCAAAAATATTTGACCTAGGGCCTCCGATATCTTAATTGGTCCCTGCTGTATACATGTGACTGTTGTGATGATGCATTTATGATAATTTATATTTTTGTGTACTTTGTCTTTGTTTCTATTAAAAAGCTGTGAAATCGAAAAAATGCATTCTAAATTTTGTTTAACATTTGAAACTTGAACGAACCAATGTATCAGAAATTTCATTGAAGCATATGAAAACTTGTATTGCTTTTTTGAAAATTTATTATTTTATATTTTACAGGAATAAATGGCATGAATGTGGATTATATTCTAATGTGTTATGGTTAAATTTTTTGTGCGTCAAGCTCAAAAGCTTTCCGTACAGTCGTCCATCTTCCGCAAAGCACACCAAAGCCTTGAAGCAGTTGGAATCAATGGAAAAGCAATTAAGTTATTGTAACTCTGCCACAGATTGCTTATCACAGTGTAAAATTGTAACTCTTCCCGATACAAATGGCAATAGAGACACTAGATTATCTAGTAATTCAATATTGGTGTCAAGGAACTCATTTCAGAAATCTAAAGCCAGTATAATTGCTTGATCATGAATAATTTTAATGACTATGAATTTTGTTTTTGTACTTATGCATTTATTTATTCTTAAAAATTTAAAAACAGCTTCATGCTTTTTGTTACAAGACAAAACAGATTATTGTAAATAAACATGGTTTTGTGTTGGTCTGATAAATAGTTCATTGCTTTCTTTTTGCAACAGCCATTAAATAAGATAAACATAGTACTTTAATTTTAAATGTAGATTTTTTAGCAGTATAAGAAATACCAAGACACATTTCTACCTACAGCATTTCCACAACAGAAGCTCTTGCGCCAAAAAAACCCAATAGAACCAATCAACTAAAGCAGTAGATAAAACTTTTTTTTTTTTTTGGTTCCAAAAAACTCATTACTGTTAAAAAAACTATTGCTGTTTAGAACTAGTAGAAATTTAAAGTTAAAAAGAAACAATCTGAAGGACCATATTAACATGAATCTCACGGGTCAGAACACATATAAAATTTAAATTTTCTGTAGAAAACATGGGAAAACACAGAGCAAGAAAAATAATCACAGCCCTTAAGTTTTGCTAGTAGCAAGAGCAGAATTGATAGGAAAAGTTGTCAATGACCTAAATCCTTTCAAAAGCATTTTTTTTTTTTTAGCAGTATAAGAAATACCAAGACACATTTCTACCTACAGCATTTCCACAACAGAAGCTCTTGCGCCAAAAAAACCCAATAGAACCAATCAACTAAAGCAGTAGATAAAACTTTTTTTTTTGGTTCCAAAAAACTCATTACTGTTAAAAAAACTATTGCTGTTTAGAACTAGTAGAAATTTAAAGTTAAAAAGAAACAATCTGAAGGACCATATTAACATGAATCTCACGGGTCAGAACACATAAAATTTAAATTTTCTGTAGAAAACATGGGAAAACACAGAGCAAGAAAAATAATCACAGCCCTTAAGTTTTGCTAGTAGCAAGAGCAGAATTGATAGGAAAAGTTGTCAATGACCTAAATCCTTTCAAAAGCATTTTTTTTTTTTTTTTGACATTCTAAAATCAATTACAAGTATTTTATTTGATAACAAATAGAAAATGCCAATAAATAAAAATTTTAACTCCTCACGCTTTCTCTCATTGTCTGCCAGCAATGGAATCAATACCGATCATGTGAATAAAAGCTTATAAGTGTATTCAAAAGTTACTAAAAAGGTTATAATTCCAGTTCTATATAACTTGGAAGTTCCAAACAAATTCCATCATATGCAGCGAAATTCGTTCTTTCAATTGCTACCAATATTTTAACTGCACACATAAGTTTTTGCTACCAAAACTGCAAAAAAATGCTAATTAATTAGATATTTAATTGACACCTCCCGTGATTAAAATCCTACAAAGCTGAAACCTATCTACTAACATTTTCAAGCGGGGTTACTAAGTGTCCTGGATAAGTCCTGTGTATTCTAGCCAAGAGCAATACAAGACAGTTAAAAAGACATAATTTTAAGAGGGTGAAAACAACCAAAAATTGTGAAATACGGAGTGATAAAAAAATCACCTGGCAGCAAACATGAACTATTTTTGAGGTATTATGTTTTTGTTTTGGTGCCAGAACACGCTGTGGTCTGGTGTGGTTGCTTATTCTCTGTGAACGTATCTTGCAATAGGTCTCAGCACATGTATCCTCAGAAACAATGAAATAATATTTGGTATTCCGACAGGTGATTTCATATAACGTTTTTATGTTCTGATTCGGTTGAATTAAAAAAAAAAAAAACAATATAAATAAATGTTCAATGTGAGAAAGTAATCACCGAAAAAACACTTGTACATGTTTACTGATGAGTGAATGGAGGAAAAAAGTGGCTTATACCTTTCCCAGGAAATGTAACAAATCCTTTTGCATTTATTTATTGCAATTGGGATTTTTCTGTTGCTCATGGAGCTCACAATGATATTAGTCAACCAACGCCTCCTAAATACTAAATGCCTATCGCTTTCCGATTTTCAGCATAGAGCAAAATGATCCCAGTAAGATCAATTTCGGTACTTTCGCCACTGCTATCTATCGAAGGTCGAAAGTAATAGAAATTAATAGCGGAGAACACAATTGGTTAACTTTTAAATTTTAATATTGACCAATCAACAATTTGATTTGAATTGTTTGGATCCATTGTCATAGCAACCCCATCCGTGTATTGCCGCCAGGTAGCGTTGGTAGAATACCGGCGTAGGATCACTTTTTGAAGCTAATGTGATAGCATTTAGTATTAAGGAGGCGTTGGAGTCAACATTCTCATGATGTCGAACATACGAAAAATAATGTTACTGTTGATCAGGTAATTTAACAAAATGCTTTGCACATGCAACTCCATGGACTGAGGCATCAAACCTAAATAATTAGTTTTTTGATGGCTCAAAGCTTGCTTCAAAGATCAGCTGTGGCTGAACAAAGGCTGAAGCAATAACAACAAACGTGATGCTTCCCATTATCTACGAAACACAAAAAGTAAGTACTAATTACTTTTCTCTCAGTTCTGATGTTTCAGAGAAAGGGAATATAAAATTTTTACCCAGTGTGTTCAGTATTTTACTAAAAAAATGGAATTTAAGAAATTGTTAAATTTTGTAGAGCTCAAAATCAGATTCAATTGTCAACTGTTTGATTAATGAATTAGTCAACAACACCAGTGCTACTTTCAAAACCTTCAGCCTCCTTAAAGAGCGGAAGCAGGGTACTACAGGAATATAGTGCAATCACGAAAAAAGTTCAAATAAGTAGCAATCGAAAGAGCATATTAGAACATGTTTTCGACGCTAAAATTATTTGCCCCCGTGTCCTCATTATCGAGATATCAAGTCTTAAAGTCTGCCGAAATATATTAAAAAAAAAAAAAAAAAAAGCCAAATTGAAAGGCTTGTCAAGAAATTAGGAATACCACTCGATTTTACCATTCCTCGCCGACCCCGCTAAATCTGGCAACTGAACTTAAGATTTCAGCAAAGTTGAATACTTCATATTTCGATAATGGGACAGAAGGCAAATACGCGTTTAGAAGTATGTTTTGCTATTAAGCAGTATTACCACTTTTAAGCCAGGGATGTTGGCGCCAATGCTATGATAAAAGCGAATCCGCATTCGCCACGCGCCAATACTCCCAAAGGGTTGCTATAGAACACTTTGTATAGTCCTCCTCGCTATGATGTTGGTTTCGGTTTGGAGTTGATGTGCTCTTGCGCACAAATTCCGGCAATATCCCCAATGCATAGTTGATAGTTAACAATAAATGTGTTTCATCGTTGATCTTGTTTCTTTGAAGAAAAAAAAAAACATTTCTCTATCGCCTTACAAGAGCTACAAAGCAGAACTACGTACAATATACCAGCAGCCCGGTTATCACGTTCAGCGATCGCAATTTTGTCCTTGTTATGGACTCATCAGTCTGGAATAGCAAATGAAGCTGAGAGTTCCACCAAATTGGTAGATAAAGTAACATGTCTCATCAGTAAGAGGTTGCCGCATAGTTCAACTCATGAATTTAAGGTAAACCTTTGAGTATTAAGCTTAAGTTACCGCCCTTAATCCTATTTAGCCCTGACCGGTCTATCTCCCGCTAATGTTGATTGCTTTGCAGTGAGAATAAAATATTTTGTACTCATTGGATTTGCATACATTTTGAACATACCTCAGGGTTTATACAGACTGATCGGGGCCAGCGAGAGGCCATATGGCAGCCTAGTCCGAAACTAGGCACCCAACTTGGAATTTTAAGTGGAATAAGTTTTATGGAGCTGGAGCTGAGCTGCCAAACTGACAAAAGTTTTGACCGTTTTGACTCTCGATGGACCTAGACCCCACTCTGATTGTGGGTAAAAAGTCTGAGAATAGTGACAAATGAAAATAAAAGGTAAGACCGATTTTCTGACGAAGAGCCAAGAAACGGGAAAATACGATAAAATGAATTTTCAGGTAATTTAAGAAAAATAGAAATTATTGAAATTTTAAAACCTTTTACTTCTCGATTTTAAAATTTTAACGCTTTTTAATGTATGCGCGTGTCATGTAAATGCGAATTTCGTAGCATTAAAAAAAAAAAGAGGTTCGCAATTAAATATTTAACTTATGCATTTCAATATTCAATACTTTGAACAGTACTATTTGTAATCAAAAATTCAAATAATGTTTTTTGGGAATTTAGCAATCTTTAATAATTACACTGAAGGCATATCATTCAATCGTCAGCAATTCGCAACTCCAATAAACTATAGGGTGCGCTGCAGCCGCTGCCTGACGGCGGATGAAAAAGGTAAAACAAACAAATGCCGTAACTTATAACTTGCTTTGACGCTTAGTGAATGACAGCCATCGTGTTTGTGAGAAGCTTTCTTTTCCATTCCTCTGAAATGACATTACACCACAAACTGTGTGAAGCCTGTAATTTACCCCAAAAGAAAACGCGTAGAACGGAATATATTACCTTTTTCGGTAGCATTATTAATCACCGCAAGGTAGCGCATTCGAGCTCTGGAGTTGCGAATAACACCAAAGCTTCTATCACAGGTCCACGGAGGCCCATATTTTGGATTCAAGACGTAAATAAAAATTCAAATAAATGCTAGGGATTGGATGTTGTATGGAGAGTTTCTGCGTAAGACGGATTTTGTAACGTCGAAGAAGGTCGTTTATAAATAATTTGATTTGTTTTATAGCAAGAAATGATGATATCATCGGAAAAAATCTTACAAAATCGTGTTTTAAGCCCAAAATCAACGTAGAAAAACATGGATTTTGTTTATTCCCAAAAGTTTTTTGTTTATAGAGGTTGCGTTCGGCGAAACTCACCGGTCGACCGGTAAGTAACTAGTTACTAACCGAAGCGTTCTATGATCAACCGGTTACCACAGCGGTTACCATTCTAGGCAGTTGATTGGAGCACGTGATCATTAGCGGTCACGTGATTAACTAACCGGTCGCTCTCGGTCGAGCTCGTCGAACGCAACCAGAGAGTGCAAGTACCCGCAGTGACGTCATGTGAATAGATTCTGTTGTCCGTTCCAGCTCTGAAACAGGGCTTGTGGCTCTCAAGCGTAAAGGTTAAGTGAAGAGAAAACTGAGTAAAAAGCTGTAGTAAAACCTGTCTACAACGATACTGTTTGGACCTAGGGCGGAGGGACCAAGGAAAATATCGTTATAGACAGGTTTTACTGTATTTTTATGTCTTTGTTTCTTTCTCCGAAAGCAACATTTCTTTGAGGAAGCTAATCAGGTCAGCGGCACTTACACTACCACGTGTTCATCTGTCTCGCCAGAGGTTTACTGAATAGAGTGCAGCCTTTGCATGGGGGGGGGGGGGAAAAAAGGGTGGGGTTCAGAGATTTTCCTTACATTAGATGGCAACATTAAGTTATGCGAAAACTTTTAAACAGCTGAAGTTGTCATCTGTCATGTTATTACGGTTCAAAATCCATTTTTAGTTAAAAAAGTCAACATCAGTAAACTTATGTGTGATGCAAAACACTCTTAAGTAACTAGCAGTTACACATCTAGAATTTTATAAAAATAATATTTACGTATTGCAGATACAATGGTTGACGTTTACTCTCTGGACAGTTTGTACCCTGAGGATTCAACAGAAATATTTCAATATTTAACATTGAAGCCTCATGAATTGACCGGCAATCTCGCTCTTAATTTCAGGCAACAACTATTTGAACATTTTGATAGAATTTATGATTCTGACAGCAGATGGAAACTAGATAATTTTGGCGAAGGTATGAATATGATTTTAAAGGTGAAAATTGCTTATTATTGGCATAGTATTTGTGAAATTAATATCCCTTAGGGAATCATCACAACGTGGAACACTTTGCTTGTTCTTAATTTTTTTTTACTTAATTAGGCAAAGAGTTGAGAAAATCAACATTGAAAAAATTCAAAATCTGTTTAATTTTGACACTAAATACGCTAGTTAACAAGATTGATCTGTCGCATAAAATGAAAAATATTTAGCTTAATAATAAAAATAAACCATTAAGAAGTAAAATAGTTCCCCAAACAAATCTATCAAGTCTTTATTTTTTATTATATAATTCCATCAGGAAAAAATCGTTAAGTAATAAATTTTCCAAGAAAACCCATAAACAATGCGAAAAGTCCAAAAATGAAACCACTCTGAATAAATTAGCAATAAAGTTACCAGCGGGAAAAACTGATTTATTCAGAGTGGTTTTATTTTTGGACTTTTCGCATTGTTTATGGGTTTTCTTGGAAAATTTATTACTTAACGGTTTTTTCCTGATGGAATTATATAATAAATTTTACCTCCAGGTGTCATTTTATCTTTTTTGTTTTGTTTAATTTCGATTTTTTGATATTTATACTATCTCTTGTTCCACGGTGTTGCTTTTCTCGGATGACTTCTCATCCAGAAGCTCACACCTCTTTTTATTGAAAAAGGTGTTCCTTGTAACACCAAAACACATGTCTGCAATTTTTGTGCTTTATGACGTTGGATTACTGATTTTTTGAATATTGCATGTAGTTCTGCCTCAGCCCTGGCTCAATTGCTGAAATTTATTGTTAAATATGAAGAGTTTTTTTTATTTTTTATTTTGTTAAAGTTTTTGAAATTGAATTTAGCCAGAAAAGCTTATTTTATTTTTTGAATATTAAAAAATGGCTTTTAAGTTTTGGTTAGTTTCAGTGCTAGATCTAGAGATCTAGTGACACATATCATGAAATAAAGAAAAAGAACCATTCTGAAAAAAATTGGTCATGAAAACGTGTCAATGTTGGATTGCTTAAGCAACCTAAACAAATTTTACTGTTACTAGCATAATTTAATTATTAAAAAAGTAGCACAGTAGTATATCTTTTTAACGCCGACCTATATAACGCAATTCCCTATAAACCGCACAACTTTTCAGAAGTAAACAACAGGTTTTGAAGTTTAAAAAAATCCCTCTGTTTTGCTTTGCAATCATAAAAATTAATAAGAAAATTAAATTTTGAAATTGTTTTTCATTTCTCATATTAATTCAAAGCTTTTAAATGGAAATTAATACTCACAGTAAACAGAAATTACTAGATGGCTCTTGAAAATGCAGCTATTATGCAAACCATGAAGCTAGCAGAAGTGCAAGATAATTCACTTGTGAAACATACTTATTTGTAAATTAAATGTGTATAATATTAGTACTTTAATACTCATTGCAGATAAAACTCATTCAGAAGTGCTAATATATAGCTATATTCTGAATATTAGTTTCAAAATTTGTGAAATGCTCTATATAATGCAAAAACCTGTATAACGCAAAAGCTCTGGTCCCAAGGTGTGCATTTATAACGGTCTTCTACTGTACAGTTAAAATTAAGCTTTCCAACATTTTTTCGACCTGCCCCTACATTTAAAATTGTGACGTTCCTCTATGGTGTTTATAGTTCATAGTACTGAAATAATGGATGTTTTAGCATAACATTAAATTATCATTACTTGGTTTAAACAAACTTTTAAACAGCATTTAAAAATTAGAAAAAAAGGAGAAACCTCTAAAAGTCAAAATAATTAATAACTCATTCTCATACTGTTTTTCGATAATGTCAGTGCACTCCACTTTCGATAGAAGTACAGAAGTACTAACATATCCCTTATTTTTATTTATAGGTATGGATTGGCTGAACACTAGTAAACCAATATCAGTGACACAAGATCTAAGTGGTAAGGTCGCTATACTTGACTTTTTTACGTTTTGTTGCATAAACTGCATTCATGTGCTGCCGTATCTGAAGGAGGTTGAAGATAAAATGGACCCCAGTTTTGTAGTTATTGGAGTGCATTCTCCTAAGTTTCCTAATGAAAAAGAGCTTAACAGTGTAACAGAAGCTGTTCGGAGAAACAAAATTACTCACCCTGTTTTGAATGATCCTGAAAGTATCTTGTGGAGAAGATTGGGTGTTAGTTGTTGGCCTACTGTTGTTATCATAGGTAAGTAAGTAAATCAGAAGAGGATCTTTTTTTCCAAAAACTTCTGTCAGGGGCGGATCTAGGCAGAATTCTCGGAGGGGGGCCATTTGGAAAAATATGATGCTTTGGAAATTTTGGAATTTTATAAATATCATAATAGCCCACCTTTAACTAAAGCATTTTTAAAGGAATTTTCACTAGGCGACAAAAGTTCAACATAAAGGCTGTAACCTTCCCAATAATTTTCTTATTTTCTTAACAAATATGTGCATATAGCGGCGCCTCAAAGTAGTAATTCTTTAATCAGTATTCAATACTGTTTGTTCTGAGGCGACTGCATAGGACTTCTGATTTAAAATGAAGCCGATATGAATCAACTGTAAGTATAATATTAACTCCAAAGTAAAGGGGACTCAGGGGATTTCTCCCCCAGAAAATTTTCGAGTTTGAAGTCTTAAAAACGCATTTTAGACGATCTTTGGTGATGTTAGGGGGAGAAGAAGTTTGGTGGCACTGCCCTGTCTATTTTTCGAAATTGTAGTCCTGAGAATGCAATTTTAGGCGATCTTTGATGATGTTAGAGGGAGGAGAGATTTGAAGGCCCATCTAAGGAAATTTTCCCGATTTGTAATCTTAGAAATGCATTTTAACCGTCTTTCGTAATATTAATTGCTCGCCTGCACCCCTCCCCCCTTCCGCCCATTTTTCTAAATTGAAACCTTAAAAACGCAAACATTACCTCCAATAATGTTAAGAAGAGGGGAGGTTCAGGGGTTCTCGGGCAGATTTTTTTTTTGCAAATGTACAGCTAAAAACTCAGTTTAATACGATCTTTTCGTGACGATACGTGAAGGAGAGATTCGAGGGCCCACACCATGAATTTTTTCTTACTTGCAGTCTTAAAGATGCATTTTAGTTATCTTTGGTAATGGTAAGGGAGAAGAGATTTGGGGATGTTAGGGAGGGAGGAGATCTTCCCCGGAAACATTTTAAAACTCAAGCGTGTAAAACAAAATGTAGGCCGATCTTAAAAGGCTGTTGGCGAAAAAGGTGAGGTGGGGGACCCTCCCCTGGAAACTTTTACAAGTAATTTTTTAAAACGCGGTTTGTAGACAATCTTTAGTCATATTAACAAGAGGAGTGGTTTGGAGGGTCCCATATTAAAAAAGAATGAAGAATAATGACATAACACAGCATTAAGTCAGGTTAAAACTGAAATCTAACTTTTACTTAATGCGCAATCATTAAATGTATTTTCTAACTTTTCACTAAAAAATTTTCGTTCGTCTGTTCGGATGGAATATTGAAACACGTAGTATAACAATTGACAGGCCAGTAAAAAAATACTTTTTAAATATTATGTATATAAAAAAATGTTTCTTTTAAAAATTTCCGTACAAATCTCTTTGTATCTTAAGCTTAGAACTACTTCATTTCCAAAATACATTAGCGTAGGTTTTTCACAACGCAAATTTGTAAGCAAAATTTGTAGTTTTAATTTGAACATTAGAAACGCTAAGTTTTTGAAATAAAAAAACATTTAAAATATGAAAAAGAACAGAACAAAAAGCGTAATATCATACAAATTCTTCGGACACAAAATTTCAGTGGATGGCAAAGTCTTTGAAAGCAAGTGTTTGCCATAGGAAGATTTAGGATTGAGTTCCTGGGGGGGGGGGGGGGGTAGGTTTTTTTTTGGAGCAATATTAGTTGTAATCAAGGCTGGATTTAGATTTAATGTGGCCCTAAGCTGTTTCAGCTTTTCTGGGATCTTTTGTAAACCCGGACAACTTTTCTGTAGGTGGCAAAAAAGGTCTAAGTGCCCCTTCCCCCCCACTATGCTTTATACATATGGTACATGAAGGGAAATTGTGTTCCTTTTAAGTAGGGAATATACCCAATTAGGTATACCAAATATAATATACCAATAGAATACACCCAATTTTAGGGGGTACGGGGGTTTCTCCCCTGTAGGAATTTTTGTAAAATATATAAAATTCTGCATTTTGAAGCCTTATAAGGGGTAATTCAAACCACAAAGTTATCTGAAAAAAATAGCAAAATACTCTTTTGCCAATTACAATAATACACAATAAAAATTGTTTTCGGGTGGACAAATCACTGGCAGCAGTCTTTCCTCAGAGAGAAAAAGAGAGGGAGAAGATGATAAGATTATGTTTTATTTGCTTACATCGGGCTGTTGGTTGAATTCAATTAGTTTTTGGTCACACCTTTAACCCAACCACAAATACAACAATGAATTAAATACAAAATGATCAATTATAAAAAATGCTTTTTAAAAAATGGTGTACAGATTTAGAAAATAGATAACAGAAGAGCACCATGCTGCTTATTTGGACAATTCATAATTTATACACTTTATAAGAAATTAAATTAAAGCACCCTTTGCTTAAGAATTTCAAAGACTCATCTAATCCATTTCAAGGACGCGAGACCAATTAAAATTATTTAATTACAAGCTGTGCAGAAAACGGAAAGGAATAGAGGTGGTGTTTTTTTCCCCCGTGCTGAACAGATTAACAATATGCAGTAGAAGTAAGATAGAAGCAAGCAATACAAAAGAATATCCGAAATACTACACTGCATTTGGGATTAAATAAACAGCAAGATGTGAAACATGTGAGTCACAAAAATTTATCTTAAGTAATATGTTAAAAAAACGTGATAACCATGATTTTTACATTTTTGATGCAGGATGAGGCAAAAACTGAATTTAACATAATTCAGCATTTATTCCTCTACTGTCTATCCCCTCCCATTTGCTATAAATGTTTAAATTTATGGTTTGTATCCAAATTTTTCAAGGTTTTCAAGCACTTTAAAATGAAATTTATTTTTTCAAGTCTTCCCCCCTTTTTTTGGTAAGCAACAAATCATGAAATTTGCTGGAGTTGGGGGGGCCTTCAACAAAGCGGGTGTCCTAAGCTATATAGCTTAGTTATACTATTTGCCTATAAACTATATAGTTTATAGGCAAATTCGTTTTTTTAAAATCTTAGTTTCAGTTTCTAATTTGTTGAAATAATCCTTGATTATTTTAAGTATTGCAGCTGAATACATAGCTCGTTCAGTCGATATTTTTGCTTATATACTTGCCCTAATAGCTTTCAGTTCAAAGTAGTCGTTTTCAACACATTGTAGCATCTCAGTGACCGCTTTACTACTTGTAATATATGGTACGGTGCTCTCCCCCCCGCACACACCAGAAAAAGACAGTCGCTATTCTCATCATTTTCGCTTCTGAACTATTCAAAAAAGAAAAAAAATCATGATTTTTTTAAAAAGATTTTGGAAGGTTTATTGCTACTATGTATAAAGTCCTCTCAAGACTGGAGGGGCATTGCCCCCCCCTTCGCCCCCCCCCCCCCATAAATCCGCCCATGGTGTTTGCCACATCCATTTCTCAAAATAGGATATTATCGAATTACATATGAAACTAGACAGAAATTTTGTATAGATTTCAAAATCGTGGCTGTTTTTTTATCTGCCATTAACAGCAAAAAAATGCTTACCTTCCAAAGAGACCATAAACCATCCAGCTCTTCTTGCTTGCTTTGTGAGAGTCTCTCTCTCTCACCACGGTCATAAATCTTCCTCAAACACTTCCTAACACATATCCCTGTTTTTTCACAATTAACCGAACTTCTCGTTAACTGATTTCGATGTTTACCGGATTTTGTGTAAGAAGACAAGTTTTTTTGTTTTTGTGTTTCAGAAAATATAGGAACTAAAGTACCCCCATGGGGGAAGTAAACACATCTAACAAGACGAGTCCATTATGCTAAATAAATCCAAATATTTTATATACTTGATCTTTTGAAATTTTTGTGGGGTGGTCATGCTCTCCCTCTGGCATTGTTTCCATTCTTGTTAGACTTCACATGAATTACAATACATTTTTTTTTTTAATTTAAGCTAGGAAAAAAGAGTTTAAAAAAATATACTTGACACTTCCTCATCGTCGTTTTATGGCTCTTCTGTGTTGTTTTTATATTCGTGTTCGACTTCACAATAACAAGGTTATTTTTTATATTTAGCTCTAAAAAGGTTTTTGACTATTTTTGGAACTTTCTTGGGGTGGCCATTCCCTCCAAAGCAGAATACTACTAAATTTGCGACGTACGTCGCAGAACAGATGCCTGAGCTGCAGAACAATTCTGTTCAAATGTGAGAGGAAAACTGATACATTTTCTGCAAAAATTCTGCGAATTTCTGTGAAATTTCTGCAAAAATCATGGTGCAGAAAATCTGCAGAAACGGCGGTGCAGAAAATCTGCGGAAACTACAATGCAGAAAATATGTAGAAACTGCAAATTTTCTGCAAATACCTTCCAACTCAAGATAGAATTTTGCAGAAATTCTGCAGATTTCTTAAAATTAGAAGAAAATCTAAAATTTTCAAATTACGATAATTTGGAGGAAAGCTAGCGATGTTGAATTCGATAAGTCCTTTGTAGGGACTTTCACGATCGATCTTCATCCACTGCAATTTCGTCCATACACATATTTTTTGGAAATATGCCAACATTGAAACACGTCCATCGCCGGAAATTGCGTGTTTTGTTTGAGATTTCAATTCCTTTGCATCCAGAAAATATTTCAATCATTTAGAAAGTTTTGAAATGTTTTATTATATGTAACCCGAACTTTTATTCCTTATTTTATTAGTTTATTTATTTAGGAACATTATTTTAATTGCTCCTTCATGCCATGTAAAATTAACCAAAGAAATGTAGTTGCCACCCAGGTTCGGATTTTTATAAAATTTTGTATCTTTGCTCTGTCTATGTACTTTAGAAATCGAACTATTTTTGGAGAATCTCAATCGGTTTAGGTTTGACACCTTGTTAAAGTTTTTTTGATTTTATAGTTTTCATGATCAACTAATTTTCCAAATTCAGTGTTCTTTAATTAGTGATTTGATTGAAAGCTGTGATGTTTCCGGAAAAATCTTATTTCCACAGAAATAAATAGCAACAGTCCAGTAAAAAAAAAAAACTCCGATATGAAACTATTTTGATTTTTGGCACCCAATTTGTGAAAAATGTCACGGTTTTTCGCATACAATGCTTGAAGTACTTTCAGAACAATTTTGGTGAAATGATTTTACGTTGCAGAACATCCTAAAGTATTCTGCTTTGGGGCCATTCCCCCCTCCCCCATTGTTGACCTTATTGTGAGACTTTGTATGCGTTATGAAGGAAATGTTTTGCATTTTTGATGAAAAAAGGGGATTTTAACTATTCTTTAAATTTTCTCGGAGAGGGCCATGGCCCCCATGGCCTGCCCTCTGGAGCCGCCCATGACTTCTGTAAAGTTACGACATGTATACTTGTACAAATAAAAATAAATTCTGCAAACAGTTGTTTTGAGGTTATAAAAGCAAACCTCTTTATCAGTGCATGAAGAAAAATGGATCACAAAGTTCGATAACGGACCATTTTTTTGTGATCCATTTTTCTTCTTGCTGGGATGAAGGGTGAAGCAATCAAAATTTTCAAACATCCCAACAATTTTAACAAAAAGGAAGAAGGAATTAAGATAAACGAACTATGACATGCTGCACTTAGACGGATTATCCCGAGAGATACTTTTAGCGAACCAGAAACAGTGACGGACGTCCAGCAGCTAATCCCCAACCAGAATGAAGAGAGCTCAAGTTTCAGCCAACCAGAAACAAGGACAAACGTTCATTAGCCAATCCTGGCCCAAAATAAAGGGAGAGCTATCTCTCCCCACATAAATTGTGACAAAACTTCGAAATCTGCATCAGTTGATAGGAAGTCGGCTTCCCTGGAAGCTTCGACCATGTAAACACTGAAGATGATCGCCGCAGATGCGGTTGAAATGTTTGGGGAAACAATACTCAGACCACGGCACAAAAGCCCGGAATCTTACAACATTATTGACACCGGCCGTGAAAGACTTCATTCTTACATGAAATGGTTTGCTTTTATGACCTGAGAACAGTTGTTTGCTGAAGGCTTAACCTGTAATTGACACCATTTGCAGAAGTTTGTATCAGCATTCTATGACATCATGTTATATTTTGTTTGTTCTGCTAAGATATCAAAAGCAATCTTAAGTATGCACGATAAAATTCAAATTTTTGAAATTAAGAATGCAAATCAATTCACAGGCCATCAATTTATTGATGCCAAAGAACCATCGATGACAGACTGCAGGAAGGCCAATGGATGTTATTTTTCAAAGTTCATTTGGAAAGGAAAATGCATGCTTTCAAAGTGTTTTCATTGAAACATGTATTTATGCAGGTTTTGGGAAAACTCGTTAAACCGCCACTCTCAACTTCCGCCAGCTTTTGGCCAGTCACTGAGGTTGGCGGTTTAACAAGGTTCGACGGTATGTTTGTTAAATAAATATAAGATTTTTTAAGTTGTAATATTTAAATCTTCACAAAAATTAACAGATAGTAAATGCTAAAGGCCTGTATACAATGATACTGTTAAATAATAAATAATTATTAAAATAAAAAAGTTTTCAATTTACCGGGGGGGGGGGGGTTAAAATGCACTAAAAAGTAGGAACAGATCCAGAACTTCTAGCAGATTGTTTGGAGAATTTGATTCTGGTTTTTAACAGCTATCAAAATATTTGTAGAGCATTTAAAAGGAAATACATTGGACGCACACTACAGATGATTGGTGCATTTAATAATTTAACTAACAATTTTATTGCTTTGCAAATTGTATAAACTGATGTTTATGTTTTCTTATTCATAACTACTGTTTTCATTTTTTAGTTATGTAGCACATGCACCCTATGTTTTCCCATTTTAAACCTTGCAAGTTTTTTTGATAGCTGTTAGAAATTCAATCATTAGAAGTTCTGGATGTGTACAGGGCCTCAAATCTACATGAGGCTTCAAAAAATTATACAATTTTTAGAGCGTTTTGAAAACATGGTTAGTTGAAATTTTTTTATTTCAGCAGTTATTTTCTGTTATTTAGTATTGTGCAATAGCAATTTTGCATTTGATGTTAAATATTTTATTAATAAGACCACGACAGTGGTATAATTGACATTTATAGAGTTTAGTTAACTTGTTCAGTTAATAAAATTAGCCAAACAAATAAAGCGAACAGTCAACAGCAGTGTAACCTGGAAAATATTTGGCTATACTTACTTTTTTATGCACAATATATCGTCGGCACCATGCTAAATTAAACGCATGTGAAAAGTCTCGATTTCTCAAATTCGATGGTTTGCCGTAGTATTAAAAAAGGGCTATCTGCAGGTTATACTTTTAAGTACTTCAAACGATAGTTTTACACATAAAGTTATTTATGAAAATTAAAACATTAAGAATAACTAAATGTTTCTGGCTGAAAAAAATTGTTTGGCTCTCTTGAAAAAGCCCAATTTTCAAGTTCGTTAATTTAGCATGGTGCGACAATAGGTTCTATGCAAACAGAGTATTTTTAATTTTTAAATGTAAATGCCAACCATACATATCTCTTCAATATAAAAAGCAAATGAACTGCCAACACTTAGTCAATCACAAAAGCATTGCCAGAGATGAGCTAATCAGAAGTAAAAACCCATATTTACTGAAAGTTAGTTCAACCAAAAACTTTATTTATATTTTGTCGTGCTGCGTAGCACAACAATTGCTCATATTCATGTAAATTTAAGTAGTAGAAAATCGTTATAATGCACACTTTGGGACTAGAGGTTTTGCATTATGTAGGTTTTGTCTTTATACAGATATATTTCATAAATTTAGAAAACAATACTTGGAATATATGAAGATATTTGTACATTAGACTAAGTTTTTGCTTCAATGAGCATTAATTGTGCAATTTAATATATAAGGGTACATTATAATTCAAATAAATATGTTTCATAATAAGAATAATAATAAAACTATCTTGCACTTTTGCTAGCTTCATGGTTTGCATAACAGCTATATTTTCTAAACCAATCTGGTTAGTAAGGTAATTAAGATGGGAAGTCGAAAAATTTGTTTGAAAGACAATATAGAGCACTTTTTTAATTAAAAAACTTAGTTTTGACTTCTGTAAAGTTGTGCATTTTATAGAAAACTAGAGGACCCAACAGACGTTGTTCTGTTCAAACTTCATAAATTGAAAAGTTAAAAAGTTTAAATGAACTATCAAGTGTTTGAACCGTTTTGTCGAAAAAAATAGGTAAAAAGAAAATGTTTTAAGTTGTTTGGTGTCAGAATGCATATATTCATTACAACTTGGTTTATCTAAAGCCCACTGAGCAGTTGTTTTATTAACTATTTTTTCTCTCGTACTTGATGGTTTGTTCTTTCAGCCATACTCAAAAGATAAAAAGCGTCCTCAGATATTAAGTGTAAAAATTAACTACCCATCTAGAACAAACGGGAAATTCCGCTGCAGCATCCCCCATATGAAAAAGATAACGTTTAGAAAAATGATAAAGGTAAAAAGAGTTCTCTGAATAAGCGAAAATCACTCATCCCTCCCCCCCTCCCGATGTAAAATAAACACATTCTTCAACTGAAATGACTAAAAACTCTTTAAAAACGAAAAGCAATTCTTTGCAATTTGAAATGATTTGCCAAATAAACAAAAAATACAATAAATTACATTAACAGTAGCTTTAAAATGCAAACAAATGATCACGCAACTCTATTGTTTATGGCCGAAGTCGCCAAGCCACCACATTACTGTAATCCAGTCGATCAGTGAGCGAAGCCAACTCCTATCGATTAGCGGTCCGATCTTTTTAACGAAAACTTTTAAAACTTCAAATATTGTCTAATTTGTTCTTTCCACCAAAGATAAAGATCTTCCACTGAACTGATCTTTTGTGTACAGAACTACCCTGTTGTAATTTATCTGGACGAAAATAAAATTTGTTTCGTCTTTAAATTCCATCATTTTTTCCTTTTAATAATGTTCTGATTAGTTAGATAATCTTTGAAGTATTCCTGACATTGGTGCCAAAACTCAGATGGATTTCAGCTGAGAAACAAATGTTGCTAGGTATAATACTTTCTGATCATTTGGTTAGGAAAAACTGAAGCACTGATCCGTTCACATGGTTCAACTACGACGACAGAATACACGTTTCGCGTGAACCTTGCAGTACGTTACTTTAAAATATATTACTGGACCTAAAATCGTTGCTTTCAAGAAATGAAGGCTTCACTCTCACTCTCTACGTTTTATCTATTCTCAGTTGACATATCACACTAGGAAATTTCATTGCAATAAGCAGAGCTGGCTTTCGCATTGTCCTTTGGCAACGGGTTAAATATTTATTTCAATTCTCGCTCAACAATAGGTTAAAATAAATATTAATCATTTGGGAGATATAACCATCCAATGTTTAAATTAATTAATTAATCAAAAACGTTTCCGATTCGATCCATCGCGCTTCGAAACCATGCTTGCCACCACTTAATTACACACAAAAAATTTGATCACAATCGATCCAGCCGTTAAAAAGCCTTATGGTGACAAACGTCCTCACAGAACATTTTTATATATTAAGATAGTGTTTTATAGGTCAGTGTTATACTGGTAATCTACTGTATTAAACTAGTGCATATATATTTCTTTACAGTTTGTCAGTATTGTGTCATTTTCTGCTGTTTTAATTTAATATGAATGGTATTTTGTAGGTCCTTCTCATGAAATTCTCTTTGCTTTGGTTGGCGAGTCACAAATTGACAAAATATCTTTTCTCTATGATTGCCTATTGGAGTATTACAAGATTCGACAGATAACTTTGAATTTGATTCCTTTTCCCACATCTACTCTTCAGGAGCCCAAAACAAAATTGCTCTATCCAGGAAATGTTTCTTCACATGAGGAGTTGATAGTTATATCCGATTCTGGCCATAATCGATTACTAATATTGGAAGAAAATGGACAACTGAAAGTAAATTTTCTTTTGGATAATTTTTTTGTAAAATTCTCTTTTTTGATGCTTAAAAATGATAGATTTTTTTTGGGTAATTGCTATTATTGAAAAAAAAATGCTTTTTTGGTATTTGCTATGTTTTTTTGTGCAAGATTAACTGATTCTATATTTAAATGCTTTACATTTTTCTAAATCTCTTGATTAAATAATTGCTTTTATATTCTTTCAAAATCTTCTGATTAACAAATGTTACATTTCTTAGTATTGATCAGGTGAAGAGGATTTTCGCCACTTCTTCTTTTTCACATTTTCCATAAATCAACTTTTGGAGAGGGAGAGAATTGAAGAGACCATGTTCACAACACACAACTAATTTATTTTCTACACACTGAAACAGTATACATGATGGGCAGCCAATTAGCCCTTTTTCTCCGAATAGCGGTCAAAATTATGCCATAAAATGCTGTCCCGCTATTCAATCAGGAGATTTTCCAGTCATGCTTTGACAACTGTCTATAGCCATATAACCCAGGCGCTCTCATGCATCTGCGCAGAAGGCAATCGCGGAAAGCCCCATTACGTAATTATGGAGATCCCAAGTTATTAATCTTGGTCCTATCCTGAATCCTGTCAAGTGTTATGCAATGTAACCGCGTGGAGCATATAATTTCTTACATCAGGTTTTGTATGATAAATATTAAGTGAAATCTGAATTGGTTCGGCTAATGCTTTCAAGTTTAGTTAAGTATGACAAAAAATAGCCAAATAATATTAGCTAATATTAGCCAAACCTGGCAACCCTGGTACCAATGTTTCTAGAATGATTTTTGTGAAAGTAGGGATTAAGGGTTGGAAAATTAGCCTGTATTGGCCTACGTATAGCCAACATATTAGCCTGCCTTGGTTTACGTAACGCCAAAGCATAAAAGAGTCGGGTTGAGCTTAAAAATAATGCTTTATTTTTAAATGCAATGCATAAAAATTGGTAGGTACAAGCAATATAAGAAACATATATTACATTAACACATACCTATTTACAACACCACATTTGGCACAACTAAATTACATTTTTTTTTGCTCTTTAAAAAATGTTGTTTTTCTGGCTGCCTTGTTCCATCATCACTACTCAACTGCTGTTTGGTGTTGAAAATGATTCTCTAAGGAACCATTTAAGTGAAATTATTAACTAGTCATTGATATTTAAAATTTTTGAAGGACTTCAAAAGGTATTTAACCAGATATATCTGACCAAAACTTATTTTGAACTTTGATATCATCAATGGTAGAATCATTGTACATGTTTAAAATGTCTTTGGCTTATGTACATAGAGAAATATTCGACTGCATAATGCAACTGTTTTCATGTTGTCTTACTAGGGGAATTAAGATTAATTTGGGCAATAATAAACATTGCAATGCTACAATTTGAACATTGGTCGATCAGATTTAAAGCAAAGAGCATCTATTTAGATTTTTGTAAAAAAATAAATATGAGTATTTTGTTATGAGGTAGAATTACTTTCTATTTTGATTGATGTAATTCTTCTGATAGAATGGTGCAGTTACATCATTCAACTTGAACTATGGATGAGATTTGCAATGGGACTGCGGAAAAACTGTAGGGATATGAGTCATGACAATCCAAATGAAATTCTTTCTCCTAAATGAATGGTGCTGCATAATGGTTAATTTTGAATATGGTTAGTGGGATTGATGATATAGAAAGAAGAACAACAAAATAGAGCTTAGGATCAATTTGGTCAAATTTATTTCCTTGTAGTCCAGGGAATGATGCAAACTGAGGACTTAACTTCCATTGCATCAAAAGAGAAGGTTGAACTATTTTTTCTTCACATTCAAGAAGAAATAGTTCAGCCTATAAAAAGTATCAGCAAGCCATCATTGTTCCTGATCAGATAAATTGAAGAGAAAGCAGGTACAGAAAGGAAAGGAAAAACAATGCTAACAGGACTCAAATTTTATAAACAGAAAGATGAAAACCACACACACACACACACAAAAAAAAAAAAAAAAAAACTGGACAGTAACAGAGCAATTGGTAAGAGGATCACCTTATCAGTTACATTCACCAGAAGAAAGGAGGATATCAAGGGGTGTCAGATTTTCAAAAAGAAAAATAGCTGCTAACTCTAATTGAACTTGGTATAGAAGACTATTTACTAAAGTGATGAGAATGAGATACCAGTCAAAGAGCATAATACTTAGTTACTAAAACGGCAAAGTCTCTATTATTTGATATAAGGAACAAAGATTCCCCTACTCTTTATTCCTTAAACATTGGTTGAAGTTCACTAATTACCAATTTATTTGGATATTCCAACCAATTTAGCACTCTAAATCAGCAAACCCCCACGGTCCATAATTTTGTAGCTAATTTCAAGATTGTAGGTGCTATGGGGTCTCCTGGACATGGAAGAGTGTCTGACACAATTTCTTTGACAAAACATTTTTTTTCTATGTATAGAGAAAAATTATAATTTTTTTGCAAAGGCAACACAACAAAATATAATTCTGGTATTGAGCTGCTTTTAAACTTTTCTCCGAACTTATAAAACTTTTTTTGCAACAAAATTACATAAGTGCCTTCTTTTAGTATATTTTAAAAATAATTTTGTTTATTATTATATTGATTAATGGAAGTTAATTATTTGTCTTATGTGTGAGATATTTGGAAAAGCAGCAAAACAAATAAAAATATCAGCATAATTTGAATATACATAACATTTAAAATAACATATTTATAATCTTACATGTTAAAAAATAATTAATATATAAATTAAATCATAAACCTTTCAAATATTGTGCAATATTTATTATTATTTTTAAAGCTATAGTGTCAAATACTATAAAATACGAGTAACTTACCTAACTAAAATCAATGAATTATCTAAATACTTAGTTCTCAGTTTAAGAGTTTTGATACTTTAGTTTACTATAGGTACTGGTGAAAAAGGTGACAAAGATGGCTCATTTAAATCATCTTCATTTGATAATCCCCATGGTACAACTTTCTTCAAAAACAACATTTATGTTGCTGATACTGGAAACCACAGCATTCGAAAGGTAAACATATTTGTTTTAAAGTCTGTAAATAAAAAGGGATTTAGCACAATAATTTGTTTTTGTAGGCCGTGCATACTGTACTTAATTTTCTCTTACGTAGTTAGTTTTATATTCTCTTGAATTCAAAATGCAATTTTTCCTGCATTCTGTAAATTTTACTTTGAACTCTGTGATTTGTTTGAGTTGGGTTGGTTTATTTTAAACTTGTCAAAGGCTTTCTGAAATCAATGAACCAGAATTAGGTTAGGTAGGCATTAATGTATATGATTTAAAATATAGTTTTACTGATTAAGAATAACATTGAGTGTTGCTTGTCTGCTAAAAATATTCATCTCTCCCAAATGAAAAGGAAAGATTGGCACAGAATTTGCTTGAAATAGGTTAACTAAGACATTAAACATTTATTTATATATATATATATATATATATATATATTGCTGTTTTTCCTGAATTTGAGTATTGAAAACTTGTAATTGACATGATCAAGCAGTAGTAGTAGTCATATTTTCCAACATCAAATTAATAGTTTGTTTTATTTCCCCATTTCAGTTGTGGAAGCACATCTATAGTTGGGATAATCCTAACCTGACAGTATCGCAATACTGTGATCAGGATCTGTGCATCCTTCATAATACTGCCAGGTTAGGTTTTCCCCAACTGTAGTCATTACGTATCAGCCAGTGTGATGGTTAAAAATAAACCTTTTGGAGTCTAAATCTGAAATTAATAAAATAATTACCAACAAATGCATGTGAAATTTTTTTTAATGAGCCCATTTTCATTCTTGTGTTCAATTTCAGATAGATTTAGAAAAGAAATTGGTTTATACTGTTTATAAAGAACCGGTGATCCATGAGGACAATGAAAATAATTCACATTTTCTTTCTCCTTGGGACATTTGTGTTGGACCTAGAGTTGGTAAGTGATTTAATATTCAAGCATTATTTAAAAACGATTTTGAATAGTTATTGTGCAGGATACTTCTAGCAATTTCTTTAAAACTAAACTTGGACTAATACAGTGTCCAAAATTATAGTTATGCCCAGTAAGTTGTTTAATTAGCTGTAACTTGACCATCCTCTGCTCCTAAGTACTGACTATTTCGATTTGGTAACTTTAAATTATCAAATTTTTTTTAAAAATCAATGTGTAATCAGCTTAAAATAGATTGTTTGTTATCAATTCGGTATTTTTAATTTTATAATAACAAAACTAATGAAGAAAAATGTTAAGTGCTCATTTAGAAGTAAAATTTAAATGCATTCAAATATTATATTATAATTTTTTTTATGTTGATACCAAATGCATTTATACTGAACAAATACTTTTTTGTACAGTAGAATACCTTTATAATGCTGACCTTTAAAATGCACAATTTTTTAGAAGTAAACAATAAGTTTTTCAGTTCCAAAAAAAAAAAAAAAACTTTGCCTTCAAACATAACAATTCTTTGGCAATTTAAATTTTGCAAGCTTTTTATCTTCCCATCTTCATTCAAAGCTTTTAAATGACAATTAGTATTTACATAAGAAGTACTAAATTATTCTTAAAAATTTGGCAGCTGTTATGCAAATCATGAAGCTAGCAACAATGCATCATGATTACGAAACATACTTACTTGAATGACAATGTAAAAATATTACAGAAGTTAGAGTTTTAATACTTACTGTACTAAAAACATTCTAATGTGCAAATATATTGATATATTCTGAATATAATTTTCTAAATTTGTAAAATGATTTATATAAGGTCAAAAGCTATCGAACTCAAAACTTCTTTTCCCAAGATGTGGATCTTCTACTGTATTTTATGCATTGATCATTTCTGAAGATGATTGTAATTATGAAGAAGAAGAAATTAACAATGAAATCAAATGAATCAGATGACACTAATGTTACTTTGCAAGGCTCTGAGAAAAAGTTTGCCATTGAAAATGATTTGAAAAATTTAATAATTTTTCAAAAAATAAACTTTAAAGCTTGGACTTTTTTCTAGAAAATTGTATTAAATTTTTTGGGTTCATGCATAAGACCATGTTATGCACCAAAAATACTGCAATTCAATCATATTTCTTTCATTTTGTTTTATTACACGGCTAGTTCTTCAATAGCTTTTTTCTTAGTTACATCATCTCCTAACTCATTTCCCATTGGTTCTAATTATTTTGTGATGCTTTAATCATTGAACAATTATTTCATTACATGAGTAACAATTCATGAAATCATGTATCTCAATTTTATGAATGGTTGTTGAAGTGAATAGTTACCTCAGGAGCTATTGAATGTTAATTCATGTTCACTATTTGTTCTGCCTAGAGAGCCTACATATTAACAAATCAATAACACATAAAATATAAGACTTCATAAAATTTTGGTAGCTATAATTTTTAATTTATTAAATAGGCCCTTTTAAAAAGTACATGTCCTCAGCTGATTGCAATGCCCTCGGATATTTACAGAGCTTTACAAAATTAATGTACTTAGTGACGAGCAATGTATTAAACTTGCTGTAAAAGAATTGACAATTAATTATGTAGGGGAAGTTTTATCTTTTTTTCCTTATGTGCTGGAATATTTGAGGATTTATTTTAAGTTAAGCATTTTAAAAATCTGCTTTCGATATTTATTTTCAGGATCTGACTTGATAGAATTAAATACACTCTATATCGCAGTTGCAGGTTCTCATCAAATTTGGGCTATGCATTTTAAAAATGCAGATTTGTCCAGTTGTGAGGAGTAGGTACAATATTTTCTGTTCATCAATCTTAATAATAAATTTTACAGTGAATTAAACTGTTGAAATTTTGTTTTAATGTTCTTGTTGTATGATTTCTAAAATTATATTTATTTATTTCTTAATACTTATGGCAATTATTCTTTATTAGACTTTGTATGACATTATAAACATTTTCAAATTATTAAATAATTTCTTGATTTTAACATCTTAAATTCGATTTTGGTTAATTTAATGTGTTTCAATGCACTACCATATATACTCGCGTATAAGTTGAGAAATTTATTACAAAAAGAAGTTTAAAGTTAGTTCATGGGGATCGACTTAAACGCAGGGCAGAATTACCGAAACTTTTCAACAAAAATTCTTAGAAAAAGAAAACACTTGAAAACGTGAACATTTTCCTGATTTTAGTCCATCCTTTTTAAGCAGATGCTAAAGAAGTAAGTACTTAAGTTTTACATGGTCTGACAGTGAAAAAAATGCTAAATAATTACAGTAAACGGCACACTATGCGGAAAGTGCGGGGTGAAGCGAATGGTGTCTTTTTATTGTAGTCAGATTGTATCTTTGCTTTGGAAGTGAGAGGATCGTCTGTGTTCATTGAGGCGTGTGCCTAACCCTTTCTGTTTTGATATATTTTGATATCAATTAGCTTTAGACTTCATTAATAAATTTATTTTAACTTTAATTGCCTGACTTCACTACCCATTTGGAACCACATTCGTATTCAGGGGATCGCCGTATTCGCAAATTTTCCCGAGAGTTGCTAATTAAAATTATTTTTTAAAAATAATGTAATATGGCTGCAGCCTAAAATTTTATTGATATAAAATCAAAGGAAAAGCAACAAGTAGAAAAAATCGTAACGGCAAAATCGAACCCTTTACAAAAATCGCTATCGAAAAAGTGAACCCCTTCGGTAAAAAAAATAAAAAATAAAATAAAAAATAAATAAATAAAAATCAAACGTTTTTAAGCATAAAAATTTCCATCACATTTCATTTTCCTCCTTTTTATAACATTTAAATTCAAAATTAGCAGCAAATCATTCCCAATTTTCTCAGAAAGTTGGGATTTGACTTATACGTGGGTTTTCAATTTTCCCTTCGATTTTCCTCCTAAAAGTAGGGGTCGAATTATACACAATATCGACTTATACGCAAGTATATACGGTAAGTGCAATGACATACCTATTTTTAAAATCCCATTCTTCTATTTATTTTTTTTTAAATTTAGGAAACCAAAATGTGTGGTGTTTGCTGGAAATGGCAAAGAAGAAAATCGGAACAATGCTTATAGATTACGAGCTGGTTTCGCTCAACCCTCTGGTATTTCATACTCACAGAAGAACCCTGGCTTTTTATTTGTTGCTGACAGTGAGAGTTCAACTATTCGCTCAATTTCTTTAACTAATGGTGCTGTGAAGACAGTTGTTGGAGGCAGTATTAATCCATTAGTAAGCAGTAAAGCATGATTTTTGCATGTAGAAGGATTTTTGGTTTGTGAGAAGGAATAGTTTGCAGTAGTAGGACAAAATAATCTGTAAATCTTATCTTTATTAAGATTCAACCCATTTTTGATAAGGTGCTGCATATTGCTCTTAGAATTTTTTCTTATTAGAGGGGAAACTTTTAATTCAATATTGATCACGTATTGTCTGACAAAAAGGTTAAACATTTTTTGGTGCAATAAAACTTTTGAGTGATTTTTCAGAAGGTTTCATGTTAGAGAGAATATTGCTTATCATACAATTTAATCTACTAAACGAGTGGTTTGATATAAGAGATCAAGTGAAGCGTAAAACCACCCAGGACTTGGTTTTATCTTTAACTGTTTTAGAGTTATGATAGATAGAAGGAAAAATGAGTCAGAAATATTTTTGCAGCGAGCTGCAAGCTCTAAAAGGTTGACGAAACTCAAAACTGAATTGTCCCAAAAAACTAGTAATCAGCATCTTTGAACGCAACCCTTTTGATCTAGAATCAGTCAAAGTTAATAAACACAAATCCACCTTACTAGTTTTTGAATGAAACTACTGCAAATTGTATTGGCATTCAAGTGTAGCCGAAATTTTGCCTTATTTTTTGAAAAATTGCAAACAGTGTGTGTACAAGAATGAGACCATGAAGTTGTCGGTCCTTTGGTGATCGCCAGTCGTGTAACTAAGGTCCTACCCACTATATGTCCAAAACACTACTTTTTAAGAACCATTAAAAAAAAGTGGGTACTTTATATTATGATACATAATTATTAAAACTAAACATATGTCAAACTCCATGTTGCAGGTACAAGACATTTAACCAATGTCCTAGACGCTTGCTTCAACATACTTCGCAGCGAACTTAAGTGTCAAAGACGAGAAACAGACCAAAGTTAAAAGCAAGAACAAAATTTATTGGAACTGATTAAAACATGTTAAATACCTTTGAAGTTACACACTCGTGAAAAAACTTCCTGACTGCTATAACACCAGTAGTTTTATAGATTGTTAAAACTCTGTTGCCACAAAAAAGTTAACATTAGAAAAAGTTTAACTTCATTTTGAACATGAATAAACTAAGACGAACACAAAAATATTTGAATAGAATTCTAAAATTAGAATTCTTTAAATCTAGTTCCGACATAATGGTTCATTATATTCAAATTTTTCAAAATTAAAAGAAAAAGGCTAAAATTCTTTAAAAAAAGTGCAAATATATACATAAAAATGTCTTACCTGTACAAATTGATTGCGCAATATTATATCATATTGATTGAGGGGAGGATTTTTTTTTTCCTCTAGATATTGCATGATTGGTAATGAACGTTTACACCAATTTTTAATGTTTCATTCTGAAAAGAATTGCGCAATGAATTGAACTGATTTTTCTATTTTAGGATCTTTTTCAATTTGGAGATGTTGATGGTAAAGGAAACAATGCTAAGTTACAGCATCCTATGAGTGTGTGTTCTCTTAAACAAGGTGTTCTTCTGATTACAGATACATATAATCATAAGGTACAAATTTGTTTACCATTTGAAACATCGTACTTTAAAGGTGCTTCTTTAAATTAATTTTATTTAGTAAATTTTTTTAAATCGACAGAAGATAGTGATTAAGTGATTCAGGCACAAATTGGATCCTCTTTGGAATTGCGGCTCCTTCACAAAATTCTATATCGTAATTTCATGTCTTAAAATTACACTTTCAGAAAATTTCATTTGTAAAAACAATTTTTTCATCGTTTTTAAGCTCAATCAATTTGTCTAAAATCAGTACCTATGTAAGGATAAAATCTCCAGCTTCTAAATAATGCCCAGTGAAGTCCTTTAGGTTGAAGGAATTTAGGAATAGATTTTCAATAACTAAACATGATTTGATACGATATGACAGGATTTTCTTTCGCAAAAAGTAAATAAAAGTAAAACACCAAAAAATATTTCTTTTTATCGCAAAAATAAAAAGGTTCACAAAAAAATCTCCCCTCCCCCCCAAATGTGGACTTAAAATAAAACGTGAATTGATCCCCTTTAATTTTTAAAAAATCAAAAGCCATTGATATGCCATTTTGTTGTGTAACAAATGAAGAAATGAGATATTATGTGTAACAATGATTAAATATATAACATCTAGGCAGTTATGTGTGTTTGATTCTTTTTGGTCAATCAAATGATTGAATCATAATTTTATCTGTACATATTCTTTTTGTTTAAATATTTTTTTCATGCAAATTGTAGGTTAAACAGGTTGAACTTGAAAGTCGAACATGCAGCACTTTGACTGAAATTGCAGTTAGCAACAATAACAAAGTTAATGAAAATGGTCAACCATTATTTAGTGAACCAAGTGGAATATGCACTACCAAAGATGGAAAAGTTATTGTTGCCGACACCAATAACCACTGCTTGAAATTGCTTGATGTTGACTTGAATATTATAAATGAGGTAAGTTTTCAATCTTTAAATTTATTTAAAAATTGTTACACTATTGATGCAACATGGAACAGTTACTTGAAAAGTGGTTTAGATTTGCTTGGATTAAAATAAGTTATTTGAAAAATACATCATATACAAGCAATTAGTATTGTAATGTGTGCTAGCAAAGCAGGTAGGAATATTGAAAACTAAGTACTGTATAAAAGAGAAGATAACGAATCAAGTTAAAATGGGTTTTGTATTTTTATGTTAGTTACTTGTACAACTAGCTACTTTTAGCGGCCAATTGGTTTGCCCAGTTAATTACCCAGTGACACCTGGGGCGGTAATTTCTGGCATCAACCCCCTATAAACGAAAAAAAAATGTTTCATAAAAACATAAATTTCATACAATTTTCAGAAACCACTACATTTATGTTATTACTAGCAGTACCGGCACAGCGATACCAGTGCTAAAAATTTAAAGAAAATCCATTAATTAAAGAAAAACAAATTACATCAAAATTACATTTGCAGTAGTTTTCAAATGTAAAACACTCCATAATTCATCGCCAAATTCGCCAAGCGATTTTGGCCAATCCGCCAATTTATTTTTCAGTTGTTCTTGATTTACCGTAAAACTTGCAGTCAAATCAATTTTTAATTGGTCTTGATTAGCCGCCATATCACTCTTTACAGAGTTGATTGCATCAAGAAGTTGTTTTAATTGATCATCCATTGCGAGAGTAATCACCATAAAAATAAAGTCCAAATTCAAACAGTCTTTATGAAAAAAAAATGTCCAAGGTCACACTTACTCCAAGAAAGTCCTGAAGAAGCCCCACGTTGGGTGCCACGTTGTTTGTTAAGAGTTCGTGATACAACTTCCAATTTTCTTGAAATGAAGACACAGTTCTTGAGAAAACACAGGAGATTTATTTACAGGTTAAGTTACTACAATAATTCTAGGTGAAGAACAATGGAATAAACACCGAATTTAAGCAGATTACAACATATTAATCATAAAAATAATTACTATTTACAGAATTTGTAACACTATGAAAGCTTTTTATATAACTTGCCCGTAGACACATATGTACAAAGCCATTGCGAAATCTAAAAAGTAAGGGGGTGTATGAAATTGATGTATCTAACTTATCTCAAACACAGGGGAAAATAATGGTTTTCAGTTTTTTGGTTTAAGAGGAATTCTCTACTAGCTCTAAGTTTTGACAATATGAACCTAATCCTGAGTATAATATTCACTCTATGATTTGCTGGTGAGGGAGTCCGGAGGAGAATGTTAAAATTTTGTCTTAAAAACGTATTTCAGCTGAATATTTTTCATAAACTTGCACTGCCCCCCCCCCTGCGCTTAGTGATGCCACTGATTCTTGGTATGTAGTGTGTGTCAAAGTGGTATAAGGTTATTGATTCAAGGGAATGATTTTAAAAGAATGAGTTTGGACATGAGTAGCAGTGACTAATATTTGACTTGCTTATTTTTAGAGTATGAATATGCTTTTTTTTTTGTCAAATGATGTAAAACTTAATCTAGCTTTTAAATTTAACATTCTTTTTGGCCAAAGATTTAATTATTATTGAACAAACTTAATCCTCTTTTTGGTAATTGAAGGTGAAATTTTTTAAAAAATAAAAAAATATCACTGACAATTTTTTTAAGTGCTCGAATGTTTCCATGACTTTTGTTTTATAATCAGTCCATCTTGAAAGTATTAAGTTGTTAAAAGAAAATGTGTAATCAATATGTTTATAGTATTTAATAAATAGCTTGATAGGATGTTTTTAAATGATAATTAATCATTAACATTGTTATTAGCAATAGTATTTGTAAATTTCATGAGTGATTAAAGAAGATTATATAAACATTGTTTGTTCTATGTTATTGTGTAGAAATAACAACTTGATAATTTTTCTAGGTTTTTAGGCATGCTTTCTAAAAGATTAAATTATTTGACTAGAAAAATTTGGCTTGAAATTATCTTTAGACACATTTTGCTTGTATTTTAGTTATAATATTCCATGATATATGTGTGTATGTGTGTGTTTTACTATGTAATGGAACTATTTTAAATCATTTTAGTTCCCCATTATTTCGTCTATGCAAGTCAAAAAGATTAAGCAACTGACTATAAGTAATATTGAATTTCTTCCTGAAAATGAAATTGATGCCGTGCATCCCAAATGTAATATTCACTTAACTTCAAAAGGAGAACTTCAGTGCTTTTTTCATTTGTTGTGTGACAAAAACCTCACACTGAGTGAAGAAGCTCCTCAACCATGGGAAGTATACTTCAAAGGTAATATTTTAAAACTATCTTTTGTGTTAAAACTTTGAGATCCGTTTTATTCCCATTATAATTTTTATTTATATATTTTATATTGAAATTTTAATATTCAACACGTTAATATTATGTTGAAAATTAAAATTTCAACATAATGTTGTGATATGTTTCAACATATATTTGATTTTTTTAAACCACTGTGAGGCACTCATTTAAGGAAACATTTTTGTATTGATAAAGCTGTTTTTAGAAGTGTCAATTTTTTAGAAATGCAACCTAATATGTATATTAAGAAAAATGAAGGGGAGGAGTGGTAAAAGAAAATATGCTAAAATAAATCAGATTACTTAATTTTAAAAGTAATTAATGAGGAAATTTATTTTTCACGTTTTAATATTGTCTATTTTTTGTTTATTCAAAAGACATAGTGTAATCTTTATACATAAAGGGCTAATCTCTGTCCGGATGTCCGGGGTAAACTTCAAAACTACTTGAGGGATTTTAACCATTTTTTCACCATAGATAGCTACATAATCGGGGAACAACTTAGGCTATAATTTATTGCTAAAAAACTTACTTTAAGAACGTCGTGTTCGAAAACAGTAAATGTCATGTAATTTCCACATCAAATGATTAAAGATTAAACCCATTGTTTCGAAAATTCGTTGCCTAACAACAGCAATATTAAAAGTAATCATAATGTAAATTTTGAATCAAGGCTTCTCTGGAGCAAGCATGGCATTGCTTTCTTAGGAATTGCATCCTCATCTTTATACATAAAGGGCTAATCTCTGTCCGGATGTCCGGGGTAAACTTCAAAACTACTTGAGGGATTTTAACCATTTTTTCACCATAGATAGCTACATAATCGGGGAACAACTTAGGCTATAATTTATTGCTAAAAAACTTAGTTTAAGAACGTCGTGTTCGAAAACAGTAAATGTCATGTAATTTCCACATCAAATGATTAAAGATAAAACCCATTGTTTCGAAAATTCGTTGCCTAACAACAGCAATATTAAAAGTATTCATAATGTAAATTTTGAATCAAGGCTTCTCTGGAGCAAGCATGGCATTGCTTTCTTAGGAATTGCATCCTCATCTTTATACATAAAGGGCTAATCTCTGTCCGGATGTCCGGGGTAAACTTCAAAACTACTTGAGGGATTTTAACCATTTTTTCACCATAGATAGCTACATAATCGGGGAACAACTTAGGCTATAATTTATTGCTAAAAAACTTAGTTTAAGAACGTCGTGTTCGAAAACAGTAAATGTCATGTAATTTCCACATCAAATGATTAAAGATAAAACCCATTGTTTCGAAAATTCGTTTCCTAACAACAGCAATATTAAAAGTATTCATAATGTAAATTTTGAATCAAGGCTTCTCTGGAGCAAGCATGGCATTGCTTTCTTAGGAATTGCATCCTCATCTTTATACATAAAGGGCTAATCTCTGTCCGGATGTCCGGGATAAACTTCAAAACTACTTGAGGGATTTTAACCATTTTTTCACCATAGATAGCTACATAATCGGGGAACAACTTAGGCGATAATTTATTGCTAAAAAACTTAGTTTAAGAACGTCGTGTTCGAAAACAGTAAATGTCATGTAATTTCCACATCAAATGATTAAAGATAAAACCCATTGTTTCGAAAATTCGTTTCCTAACAACAGCAATATTAAAAGTATTCATAATGTAAATTTTGAATCAAGGCTTCTCTGGAGCAAGCATGGCATTGCTTTCTTAGGAATTGCATCCTCATCTTTATACATAAAGGGCTAATCTCTGTCCGGATGTCCGGGGTAAACTTCAAAACTACTTGAGGGATTTTAACCATTTTTTCACCATAGATAGCTACATAATCGGGGAACAACTTAGGCTATAATTTATTGCTAAAAAACTTAGTTTAAGAACATCGTGTTCGAAAACAGTAAATGTCATGTAATTTCCACATCAAATGATTAAAGATTAAACCCATTGTTTCGAAAATTCGTTGCCTAACAACAGCAATATTAAAAGTAATCATAATGTAAATTTTGAATCAAGGCTTCTCTGGAGCAAGCATGGCATTGCTTTCTTAGGAATTGCATCCTCATCTTTATACATAAAGGGCTAATCTCTGTCCGGATGTCCGGGGTAAACTTCAAAACTACTTGAGGGATTTTAACCATTTTTTCACCATAGATAGCTACATAATCGGGGAACAACTTAGGCTATAATTTATTGCTAAAAAACTTAGTTTAAGAACGTCGTGTTCGAAAACAGTAAATGTCATGTAATTTCCACATCAAATGATTAAAGATTAAACCCATTGTTTCGAAAATTCGTTTCCTAACAACAGCAATATTAAAAGTATTCATAATGTAAATTTTGAATCAAGGCTTCTCTGGAGCAAGCATGGCATTGCTTTCTTAGGAATTGCATCCTCATCTTTATACATAAAGGGCTAATCTCTGTCCGGATGTCCGGGGTAAACTTCAGAACTACTTGAGGGATTTTAACCATTTTTTCACCATAGATAGCTACATAATCGGGGAACAACTTAGGCTATAATTTATTGCTAAAAAACTTAGTTTAAGAACGTCGTGTTCAAAAACAGTAAATGTCATGTAATTTCCACATCAAATGATTAAAGGTTAAACCCATTGTTTCGAAAATTCGTTGCCTAACAACAGCAATATTAAAAGTATTCATAATGTAAATTTTGAATCAAGGCTTCTCTGGAGCAAGCATGGCATTGCTTTCTTAGGAATTGCATCCTCATCTTTATACATAAAGGGCTACTTCTGTCCGGATGTCCGGGGTAAACTTCAAAACTACTGGACGGATTTTAACCATTTTTTCACCATTAATAGCTACATTATCAGGGAACAACTTGGGCTATAATTTATTGCTAAGAATCTTAGTTTAAAAACAGCGTGATCGAAAACTGAATGTCATGTAATTTCCACATCAAATGATTAAAGATTAAACCCATTGTTACGAAAATTCTTTGCCTAACAACAGCAACATTAAAAGTAAACATAATGTAAATTTTGAATCCAGGCTTTTCCGGGGCAAACATGAGTCTAAAGTCATTTAAACATTTGGAAACTCACTTTTTGCACACTTAGGTAAACATAGTAGAGAGCATTTTTTCTTTTTTTTTTTTTTGTGTGTGTACTATTTAAGTAAATAAAGCGCACAGTTTTTTTTAGTGATCTTTGTTTTTGTTAGATATATTTTGAAAATTCTTCAAATTTTTATATGCTTCAGTTTGTGCTTTCATTTCTAAATGAATACTCTTTCGTTCTTTATACTTATTGCTTTTTTTTTCATGGGTAAGGATGAAGCTCAATTTTTAATGACGTCAAAGCGGTGTGTTTTGAGTTCTTTCAGTTAAAACAGAAAACAAAAGAAAGTAGCGATTGTTTCTCACAATTATTACTGACCCAGGCAACGCCTTGTATTTTTGCTAGTTGGTTAACATATAGAAAATCAAAAAAGTAAAATATTTTATGTATTGCCTACTCTTAAATATAAAATTCTTAATATGTCCAAATGTTCATGAGCTGAAGATTTAAATTATTTTGCATGGTTTCTTCTTTTGGCACCGATTTTGTATTAAAAGTGGCTTTCCCAAAACATCAATTCTACTTTTAGCATAGAGTAAAATTCCAATCATCTAAAATCCTGCTATTCGAGTCACTTTCAGAATGTCGAAAAAACAAATTAAGACGGAAATGTATTGTGATTTGCAAAATAATGATTATGCCTATGCGCTATTCTCTTCGCAAATCTAGTCAAAGAGCTTATTCTTTGCCTGAGTTCAAGCCTGGAGTTATTAATTTTGGACCCCCCTGCAAAACAATCTGTTGGTCCCCCTCCGCACAGGCCTGCAGTGTATATATGCAACGTTAATAAGTCTTAGTGCAAGTTTTTTTTTTTTTTTTCAATTTTTTGTGCCCCTTAAGGACATGCCGCCCCCCCATTGTAGGGTTGGTGGGAACACAGATTCCGGCCTGCCTGAGTTATTCAGCAAGCAATGACTTTCATTCAAAGTATGGTACATGTTCAATTAAAATACTTTTTCAGAAAGAATCTGGCTACTTGAGTTTTTAATTTTCTGAAAAGGGTTCGGTTCGAATTGATCCAGATAATTGGAGTTCTACTGTATTTAATTATTTTAATACATCATGAGTTGTAAAGTGTTTGTGTTCTATTGTAAGCAAACTAAGTTAGCACAGAGCTCGTAAAGCTGCATTGGCTAATAAAGGAATTAAGATATAAGAGGAAACTAACAGAAAATTCTTTGGCTACTAAAATTTTTTTTTTGATAGCAACTAAATTGAAAATCATTTCTGTTGTGCCATGAATAGCATGCACAAAAGTGCATTAATTTAGATAATTCGGAGCATTTTTTCCCATGTTTTTTGAACTTTTGGTTTATATTTCTGGATTTTTAACTCCTTATATATTATCTACTATCATTGACTATGTAAAGCATGTTTCTGTCCTTTTTCACGTAAAGGCCTTTTCAAGCACTTTTCTTCACAATTTTTAGTTAACAAATAATAATAATTGGACACTTACACATTATAATGTTTTACATCTTAGATTGTACCGTAGACTTTCACAAATTCAGATTATAAAGATCCGGACTGTTAATGAGGAATAATTTTTTTCAAATAAAAAATAGATGAAACCCATGCAATTATTTCACATTACATGAATGATTTATTTTATTTATTTAATTTTATTTAATTAATTTTATTTTATGCCTTTGGGGCTTGGCGTTTCAACAAAATTGATGTTGTTTATGATTTGGTCATTGGCTACATTAGATTGGGTTTTTGAGAGTCTACTGTATAAGCAGTTTGTGAAAAATCAAAATTTCAATCCCAAAGTTTTGTTTAAAATGCTTCTTATGTTTTAAAATACGGTCAACTCTCGATAACTCTAAGTCCCAAGAGTTAGAAACCCGATGAAAACTTCGAGATAAAGAAATATTCAAGTTATCAAGATTTGACTGTATATGGTTATAGTATGTAGGAAATTCTGTTAAACAAATGTTATGATCTAAGCATTGTTTATTTTTCAGGTGATGGTTTAAAACTAATTATGAGAAGTAAGGAAATTATAAATAAAACAAGAGCTCCAATTATTTTAAAATATTGTGAAGAAAATTTTATTACTGGACACTCAGAAGTTTGCTTTTCTTTGAATTTATCATTATGTAATGATATTGACAAAACTTGTCGCTTGATGAAAGCAACCTTTAAATTCTATGTCACTATAAGTGATGATGGGAACGATGCTGTTGCTCTGAATATGAATTGTACTCTATGATATTTACTACTGTTTTATACCTATGCAGACTTGCCAACTTTTACGGATCATCCGTAAAATTTACGGATGTCACTTAAACTTTATGGTCTTATGGATAGACCCTCGATTTTCACGGTTTTTAGCTACGATTCCCTTTGGAAGTGTTTTCAATCAAATTACAACTGTTTGTTCAAAAAAATCCTTGAAAAAGAAAATATATTTCAGATTCACTTGAAAAGTAGCCAAATAAAGGTTTTGTTCCCCCAAGCTACCTCCTAAACACAACTGGCCATTTTGCTCGTCTTTGCTTCAGAGCATTTATGCAGCTGCTCTGTTGCCAGATTGCGTCGAAATCACCCAATAAGTAATTTTTTTCCCCCAGCTGGAGGCAGAAGGAAGCTGTTTTGTTTCATTGCCGTTGCTCTGTGGAAAAATCTGGCAACCCTAGCCACTCCGAGCTTTATTTCTGTAAGCTCATTGGTCGGCTCTATGACTGTTTTTGATCCGTGGGTAAAGAACAAGGTGGTGGGGAATGAGTTCTGAAACAGGACGTGTGTTTGTTTTGAATTCCGTTGTTAAAAAGGGTTAAGTTAAGAAAAGTTATTTTCAAACGGACAAAGAGTCATAATATGTCGCTGAATTTCCCTGCATAAAAAGTCGAAAAGAAAGGGGGGGGGAGAAATATGTACATTGCAAGATTTGTGGAAATGACTTTATGATTTCTTATGGCGGTCGAAATGATGTAGATCGCCATGTGACTAGAGGTGTCCATTTGAAAAATGTAGAACTGGCAGAAAAGAGAGTTTAATGAATTCAAAAAAAGTCTATTAAATTCAGCTGCAATTTTCTGCACATGCTGAAGTTGCTGATTTTGAAAATGTTTTTTAAATATTAATGCATCTATTTATCTTGTAAATTGCAAATAGTAGTATACTTTGTAAAAAGTTTTTTTTTTTTTAATTTGAAGTATCATGTAACACCAGCATTTGTTTTTTAAAAGTTTGCTAAATATAGTAAATTGATGTGTTATTTCAATATTTGCTGTATTATTGATTGGGCTTGAGCTTGTAATAAGTTTTTACTCCCAACTTTGACTTTTGAGAGGTTGAAAAAATAAATATCTTTCTAGGAGGTGAAACTATTTAAGTTATTGTTATATACTTCTAAAAGATTGCTATTGGGAAAATTATATGAACATTCATTTTTATATTTAATTGGATTTTGTATATTTTCTATAACCTAAAATTGAATTTAACGTTTAAATTGCAGTTATTAGCTTTATTTCAAAATTTGCAATTACATAGTCAATATAATATGAAATAATATAATAAATATAATAATCATATTCAGATATTAGTATTGCGCATGCATAATCTAATGTTATATTACATCAATTAATTTGTCTGGGTTCTATTAAATGCTCGCGAAAAGTTTTACTGATGCCAGTTTTGAAAAGTTGGCAAGTCTGCTATGTCAACAGCATGTCTAATCAGGGACGCAGAAAATTTTCCAAGCTTAATTTCCCCAAAAAGTAAAAGGTTTGCCCCAAATTTTCCCAAACTGTAAAAACTTAACTATCTCATATGAGGCAGTGAGAAGCAAAGGGATGTAAGTGGACAAGTTTCAAGTTTTGAGTAAAACGCGTTTAAAGATAACATCCTAGGTAGGCTTTCATTAATTTTTTTTTCCTAAATCATGCTGTATAGCAGCACCTACCATGGCTACTAGTACTTTCTCTTGCCTCAAGACAGATGAGAGGTTCACCTATTTGTACTGCTTATCTCCAAATTTTTAATTTTGCCGTTTACATCCTTTTGCTTCTCACTGCCTCAATTATGTTATTCAGGATAAATATGTTTGATATGCCTAATCAATCTCGGCTGTCAAATTTCTTATGTAAAAAGACAATCTGTAAAAATTAAAAGGCTTAACTGGTTAAAAAAATTTACGCTGTTCAAATATTTTTAAAAAAATTGCTCCTGAAGAGTTTTTTTTTTTGAAATTTTTTTGTGTATCTAGTTTGGTATTCAGACATATTTCTGTGTCTAATTAGTTCATACTCCAAATAGTTTGAAAATGTTAACTCAAATACACTCTATTTGGATTGTCTATAAAATAAAAAAATAATTCATTTGATATTAATTTAAACTTAATGACTTTTAAGCTGATTGAAATATTATTAAGACATGTTGTTTAAAATGTAGATGTATAATGAGTGTTAAGTTTATGTGTTTTGAAATTCTATGAATTATTCTTTTGAAATTTGAATGTTAAGAAATTCTACTACGAATCTAAAGATCAAAAACTAATTTATGTGATAACTTAAAAAGACATCACGTAAACCAAAATTCTTGTGCAATAACTGCTGCTTTCTAGGATTCAACGACTTGCATATGCCTGGTAATGACAGCAGATCTCATTGATAAAATATTTGGAATCTAATTTTGGTGCTGCTTTTTACAGTACAAAGTGCAGTGTAAACTTAGATAAGATCTTTCCCTTACTTGCATTAGCAGCTGAATTTTTGATGGTTTGGAATTTCATCAACCTGTTAGCTGGGTATAACGGAATATTCCATCATACAGATTGCTACTACTATTATGAAGAAAAGAGTCCCTATTATGAACAAATGTTAATTCCTCGGTCAAGAGGTTTAAAAATGCATTTGTCAAATTTGTATACATTTTGCTTTTCTGTTTTAAAAATGTTGTATATTATTACACTATTCCAAAGTAGAACTCAAGAATTAGAGCAATATGCTTTTGTGAAAAGTGTTAGCAACCTTGTAAGCATTAAAAAAAATAGTCACATTAGTTATTTATTTATAATCTTTTATAGTTAAAATGCTTATTGAAAAGAAAAAAAATGATTGAAATTAATTATTTGTATATGTTATACACAAAAATGCTTTATATGAAAAATGGTGTTGCACAAAATGATACTGAAGCCCAGACAGTATTCTGCGCAATTTTTCGCAAACCTTTTTACACATTTTTTTTTTCCGGTTTAATGTTAAATATTTCTCCTTGTATTTAGATTGTGCTATAAAAGCATTGTTGGTTGGTTTGTTTTATGGCTTAAAAGCCTCAACCATGCTAAAATTTGCTTTAGTTTTTTGGGGTGAAGCACCACCCTTGAGGACTTCTGGGGTAGTTGTTTTGCATTTGCATATCCAACACGAAAAAAACCAGAAAAACTCGCATCAGGCAACATGATGAAGGTTAGTTAAAATGCATCAAAGCAATCATTTTATATGTTTGCTTTTTTTTTTTGAAGTTACAGCTAATATTGGGTTCAGAATAGAACTTGGGACCTTATGGTTCAGAGAATCTAAGCCTTTTCCCAGATAGAATGTTTCAGAAAGTTTTCACTAAATTTGTGCTTTGATGTATGGAAATTTTTCGAAAGTACATAGGGGAACGGCACCAGTAACAGACATGCTTGAGACATTGCTCTCAGGTTAACTCAATTTTCTGAGACTTTTAATGTATAGTGGACTCGCTCTATTCCGAATACTCATGGCACCGATCAAAAGTGTTCAGATTATGGGGATGTTCATTATAGAGGGAGACTGGATAATGCATGTTTCTGTATTCTATTGCGTTAGTGGATTATATTCAGTATTTTGCCCAGTGAGTTGTAGCAGTTACTGAGATAGGGGTGCTGAATTTTGGATTGGCGGCTAGTGCAATGTCTAATTCAACTCAGTAGGATTGAAACTCTTGCATTTATTATTTTTTTTTAAAACTCAATAAGTTTAAGATAACCTTCCAATAATGAAGCATTAACCTATTGGTTCAATACTTGAAAGAAAAAAAAGTTATTTTTTATCCGTATTTGCATTATGTTTTCTCATGCAAGGTACATGTTATCATTCCAACTGAAAATCTTTTCGGGAGATTCTCAGCCACATTTTTCTTGATGGTAATCATATTCTAAAGGTCTTGACTACAACTTAATACAGTGGTTGGATTCTTGAAATAAAGTTCAGTGTCAGATACTTCAGGCTCATATTTCAGGCTCATATTGCTCAGCTGAATGATTTCATGTGATGTAGTATTTGGGGGGGGGGGGGGAGCAGAAAAATAATTTTTCTTCTTTCTCTCTCAATTTTCTCTTTAATGACATTCAATCATTATGATAAAAACGTGACTGTGTTTCAGGCTTTTCAATTTGATTCATTATTTCTATTTTTATTTGCTCCGTTTTGAAAAAATGTCCGACCCCAGTAAGACGCCGAAAATATTGATGATACCCAGCAACAGATAGGATAAGGAAAGGATGAGTAATGAACAGAATTCCCCTTTTCTCTTCAAAATGTGCAAAAGTTCTTTATTTTTAGTTCTAAAATCTTATTAAATTCAAATGAACATGAAACACCGGCAGACATTGTGGTAGCTGTTCATAACCTTCCACCACTGCCTTGTAAATACCAACTGGCTCATAAATTTTGCTCTGATAACACTTTGATGGTTGCACTGTATTCATGGGTAGCAGCAACACATCAGTTTTACCCGTCTAAAATTCGTATTATTTTAATCCAAACTTACAACTGTCTGTTACTGGCGCCGTTACCCTAGGTAGTCTTTATATTTTTAAGTTTATTATTGTTGAATGTACAGACTGCTGAATGAAACTGCCTTTAATAACAAATACCTAGTGTTTGTAAAACCCTATTTTTTCGCATTAAAATGCCTGACTTTATAATTTTATTGCTTAATACAGAGAAGGTTTGTAATGAATTAAAGATTAAACTGTATGTGCTTTCATTACTGGAAATTTTATAAATGTCATATTGAGTACAACATAAGGTTCTATGCTGCTTTATTTTTAAATACCTTCTCCATTTTAAATCATGATATACACTATAATGAGCAGCCTATTTTTTAAAAGATACTATATTTGTTGAAATAAAGTATTTTTACATAAGTTGTCTCTCATTCAATCTATTTTAAATATACTTTTTTTACTCATGCTAAGTGTAAAATTTGTTTGTGAGCATTTTTGACATTTGTATTTATTTTCTGGTAGTAAATACTAAACATGGTATAATCAAAATCCAGCTATAGAATTATAAATATTCTCATATTGGTTGCTTTATTTAGGTCAAAAATTTTGTCCCAAAATAGTTGCATAAAAATACTTTTAGATCAAATAGTGAAACTGATGATTTTATTTATTTTTTTGAGATTTCAGGGTGCAGTGCTATCAATCAACAACATTTACTTATCATGCTTTTCTCCCTAAATCAGTACCAAATTAGTTTCAGAAATGCACCTTCTCTAATTATCCCTTCTCCCATTTTTTAATGGCTCTCCCCAATAGCAAGCATGCATGATAAAGAAAACTGATCTTCCTGGTATATTGGTGATAGAGTCCTTACATGATGGGATGCAACTTAAGAGTTTGCAAACTATGGATTTTTGAAACTGATTTCTCTAAAAACGATGTTCAAATAAACTCATAAAACCATTAGTTTCAATAATTTGTAAAAAAAAAAGTATTCAAATGCAGCGACTAATTTGGGACAAAAGATGTATTATGTTTTTGCTTGGCTAAATTAGAATGATAAAACTCAAGTTGAAAAAAATCCAACTTGTTCTGTAATTTGTGCTTGAATAGAATCCCCATTATTGAAACATACCTCTCTACGTTTGAGGCAATTTATATACAGCATGAACTAAAGTATCACATAAGAATACGTATAAGTATTTTGTAAAATTTTAATACTAAGTACAAAAATAAGTTTATACAATATGTACAATTAATAAATATATATTCACTTAGGTGCACAGACAGTCGACTCTGATGAGTAAGATAAAAAATATCAAAGTGATATAATAGACTTTTTTTAAAAATCTCTACTTCATTGTTGCTTAGTACTTGTGTTATAATGATTTTATATGATAAATAATTTTGTATGACATTTAACAAGAAAAAAAAAAAACATTAAAACTGCCACTCGAATAATATTAAATATGAAGAAATGATTTTTCACTTTGCAAGCTGTTCAAATATTTCATGTCATTGCCACAAATACTGAGATTTTCTGAGCCTAATTTAGGACCTGAGCGAGGCTGCAAAGACAAAAAATATTATATATGATTTTTTTAAACATGTATTGAAGAAAATTACAAATATAAATAGGTTAAAGAATCTTACTTGATGCATGCCCGTCCTTTCAAAATTTGTAGAACTGCAAGATCTATTGGATGAAATAAAACACCATGAGAAAGATTAGCATAAAATTGAAAAAGAAAAGAAAAATAAAATCCCAAATATTTTAAAATTCTTTTATCTGTATGCGTCATTTTTCAGAACATAGTTTGAATGAAGAAATATGTTCACAATACTAAAATTGTTCAAGCTCTAGTAACACGATGGCTGTCTTTGAGGAGTTTTAGTAAAAGGGAAAATTATGGGCTTATGAGTTATCATTGTACAACTATAGCAATAACACCTCTCTTTTTCATAAAACGCTGAAAGAAAAAATTAATTATTTCAAGCTCATTGCTGGAACTATAGTTCTGTGGTAAAATCCTCAGCACCATGCTAAACTATCGAATGTGAAAAATCTCGAATTGCGTTTTTGAAATTCGATGGCTTGGCGTAGTACTCAAAAACAGCTACCTACTGGTTATAACGCTTTCAAACGATAGTTTTACACTTCAAGTTATCTGTAAAAATTGAAACACTGAAAACAACTAAACAAGGTTAGGTGGAAAAAAAAAATTGTTTTGGCTCTCTTGAAAAGTGCCCATTTTCACATTCGTTAGTTTAGCATGGTGCCCACGAAATGAACACTAAAAGGAGCCAAAGATCTTTTCAGCACCATGCTAAAGTAACAAATGTAAGAAATTACGTTTTTTAAATTCGATGGCTTGCTGTAATACTCAAAAGGGACTACCTTCTAGTTATGTTATAACTCTTTCAAACGGCAGTTTTACACTTAAAGTTATCTATAAAAATTAAAACATTGAAAATAACTAAACATGTCAGGTGGAAAAAAATTGTTTTGGCTCTCTTGAAAAGTGCCAATTTTCACATTATTAGTTTAATATGGTGCTGACAATATTTCAGTGCAGTCGGGAAAGAGGACAAGTGGAACTAACTATTCATATTAGATGTTCCCATTCATGTTCAAAACTGAACCGAAAAAGGAATGGATTATATGGCAACACCAAAGGTACAAATAATTTAAATTCAGATAAAATCACAATGTACCTGCAAGGTTTTGTAGGCAGCTTGGTGTAACAGAATGTGCGACGAGAGCAATCTTTACAACGGAAAAACCTCTTAATTGCTTTGTGGCATTTTAAAGGATGATTTTCTGCCTTACATCTGTCAACAGCATGATCTGCAGTATATTTACACTGGAAAGAAAAAGTTTTGATGCAAATATTAGACTTTCCCTTTTTAAAATAAAATGTACATAAAATGTTTAGTCGCAACTCAAAATATTACTAAAATATTATACTACAACACAAATAATTCATTCATGTACAACATGCAGTAATTTGTGTGTACTTGCTAATATTTAATATTAATAATTTTTCATTGGACTTGTTCAATGAACTCTTTGGGCTCATGAAAACTTTTTATGGAAACAAGAGTTTGTAAAATGAAAAGCATTAAAAACCAGGTACTGAATATGCTATGCATATTTCCATGGTAAGCGGTAGTAATAAGTTTTTGAGTTGAATAAATCAAATGTAAACTTCCACAATATAAGTGCATGCAATTAAGACTATTTCTCCTTTAAACAGTCATTAATTTTAGCTTGCTTATCTATACATATAATAAAACAAGATGTTTGTGTGTGTGTGTGTGTGTGTGTGTTTGTGGCGCGCATCCTGGGAAAACGGTAAGGCCTAGAAAGATGAAATTTGGTACACAGGTGCAGTTTTTGCTGAAAATGTGCACCTCGGGCTTCGATTTTTGATATTTTAATTAGAAAAAAAGTTATTTAATGTTTTATGTTATTTTTAGCACTTTTTAGTACTTTTGACCTCACAGATCCCGAACCAATCGCGCCAGACGGATATTTTTTGTACTATTGTGTAGGAAATTTGATTTTAAATATGATGAGTGAAAAAATTTTGAAGATAGAGCAATTTTTGTATTTTTTATTGATTTTTGAAAAAACCTTTATTTTACATTTTTTTCGGGGTTTAGTTTTTTTCGAAACCCATCCTGCGGCAAGTATTGAACCCTCAATTCTAAAATTTTAGTTGGTAATAGTAAAAACATTCCGCCCCCTTCAGAAGAAAAAAGTTTTGAAAAATACGCAATAGTTTTTTTTTTACAATTTTTTTAATGCAGGACACAACGGGAGCTGTTCGCTTGCCGGCTGAGTTCCTAACTTACCTCATCACGTGATCCAACTGAAATCGTTTGCCTTCTCTTCACCATTTTTTTTTTTTTTTTTTTTTTTGCGGACTATTTTGATTAAATAAATAAAGCAAGCGATTTTTTGCATGATCTGTGTTTTTGTTACGGATTGGCGGTTAGGTTAGGTAGATACAGAGATAGAGATTGAGTGGAAAATTTTTTTTTTTTTCGAATTAATACTTACATAAATAAAAAAAGATTGTTAATTACTGTCAGAGGTAGATAGGCATAGATCGTACAGACAGACAGACAGATAGATAGACAAATATAGAGGTCGATATAGTAGATGGACAGCAAGAAAGAGACATGCCCGTCATTTAAAAAACTTCAACGGGGTGTCAATCCCCCCCCCCCCCCACACACACATCATGACTTTGAAAAAACAATGCTTTCACATAAAAGTGAGAGTGGTTTTTGATATTTTTCGACAAAATTTGCATGAAGAGTACACCGTTTGTGTCTCCCCTCCCCTCCTTTAAAAGTATTCCAAACGACGGAACTGAAGATAGGTCTAGAAAATATTTTATTCAAACTACTAATGATATAGATAGATATAGATTGATTGATATCGCCACGAAATTTTTTAAGCAGCTGCCGAAGGCTGCAACATTGGCGTAAAAAGGCAAATGATAATGTTGGTATATAAAGAAAAACATTGATTAATACCGTCGCTAAATTGTCTAAGCAGCCGCCGTAGGCGGCAATCCTGGCGCAAAAAGGCGAATGGCGTAAAAAGGTGGACCAGCTTGTCGCCGAAGGCGGCTAGTATATAATATTTTGAATGATAAATTGTATTTTATCCATACTAATAGGCATTTCATTTTTGTTTTGCCCTAAAAATAAATAAATAATAAAAAAAAATGTATCAGCCCGTATATCCAAAATTTCAGGTCTTTTGACCATTTTAAAACTATTTAATTAACACGAATAAAAGCAATGGTGGGGAAAGATGAGAAGTGAGAGGGAATTATTAAGAAAGAGCTACTTTGACTTAATGTTGAAGAATAAATGATTATTCTTCCAATGCAAGTTTTTTCAAGACTAGTGAATAGTTTGTAAAGTGGAGTGTCAACTGGATACATATGAGGGTACAAGGGAAAATCCCCATTAGTCAAGAAAAGCCAAAAACACATTAATTTTTTTTCCATTTCATGGAGTATCCAGTACCACCTATTTCCAAACAAACATTTCAGCTGACAAATGGAGTTTTGTGCAAAGGATGATAAGTATTCTTCAGCAACCAATAAATGGCATTATTATTTCGCTTCTTTGAAAAAACGGACTGACAGGATTTTCCCCTGTACCCTTCCTGTAGTAAAAACTGCATCACTTGTGCGAATATATAACAGTCTAGATATCCAAAAATTTAGATCATAAAGTTAAGGTCCTTTGACCATTTTAAAACTTTAATTTCTTTGCTTAAATTTTATTTTTACAGAAAGTGACTTTAGAATTAGTGGATATGCAAGATCTAATTTTAGCACCCGTGTAAAATTAGGTACCCAAAATTTGAGTTTTTTTTTTTTTTTTTAGTTTAGATAGTCTAACACTTAGTTATTGATAGTCTTACAATTATGTTTATTCTGCATTTGCTGGAGTGGCACATATGAAGAAAATCTTATTTATTTTCATATTTGAAACAACTAGTTGAAATTGAGTACTACAATTATTATTGAATTATGCAAACTAAATTCTTGAAGAGAATCAACAAAATTTTTGCACTATTTGTGTCCAAATTCTTCATGCAGTTGAAATTTATTGTTTTTTACTTTTATAAACTGTTGAATTAATATAATTATAATTCTTACAAAAAGCTGAAAAATGTGTTTTAAATTGAATCTAACGATGAATTTGCACACAACTAATCAGGACTTAAGGACAACTAGTAAAACAATAGTTGTTACGTGATAACCTTAATTAAAGCATTGAAACACATTTCAAGTTATTATTTTCAAGCTTTTGACATTTTTAAATTGAAAACACGCAGAATAAGGAGAAATAAAATGAGACAACCTAAATAAAATTAAATAAAAATATGATAAAATATTTTAAAAAAGAGTGGCTGAGTTTATAACCTTTTTTTTCGTCATTGTTATTTGTAATTTTATTTAAGTTCTCTCACTTTACTGCTCACAATTCAGTACAACGTTTCGACTGTTTTTCTAGAAACAAGCAGAATAATTCAAGGAAATTTAGCTGCAGGCAAGGATATTATTTAAGCACTCTTAATGAGGGAAACCAAGTTATTTATTTCAATGGTTCAACATTTGATAATTTCAACAGAGTTTGGAATTGGTTGTAATTCAAAGGACACAATTATGTGCACTGAGGTTAGATTAATTTAGGTGGGCTCATGTATGCAATAAAAAACCCAATAGAAAAAAGAAATTCACTTTTCGAAAATAGAATCGTGAAAGCCATATACACTAAAAGACTGCAGAAGACAAGTTTCACTCAATATTTTAAAGAAAGAAAGTCTTATTGCATATTGAATTCACATTTACAAGGTTGCCAACCTTGGAGGAACAATTTGAGGAGCATCTGTGGTGATTTTGAGGAGCAATTTGAAAATTTGCGAAGCAGTTTGGTATTTTGTATAAAAAATCAATAAAAATAACTAAAACCACTAAAGTAAAATTACTTAGAGCTTTGATAATCATTTTAAGTACTGATATAAAAATAATTATTTTTAAAATTAATAAAACAGCTAAACAATATTACAATCTTTAAGTGTAAGCATGTTTAATTTCCCATATTGACACAATAATACCAAAGTATAAGCTTGAAAGCATTCGGCTGGGAAATGCGGAACAAAACAGCTTTTTTTGCAGAGTCCCGGAGTTTTGCCATTTTTGTGGAGCAACTCCGCAAAATGCGAAGCAGTTGGCAACCCTGCACTTATCAGCAAGGGCGCCCATATAGGGGGGGGGGGCAAGAGGGGGCTCAAGCCCCCCTTAGAAATGAGAACTTCCTTGCTTTTAGTGCTTTTTTCTTTGCAAAAATGTATAAAAATTGCTTTTCCAGCCATTAATGAATAAGTTATTAAAAATGTCAAATTTCAATATCGCTAATCTGTAGTGAAATCGATTTCCATGGGGAAAATATTCTGCTAAACCATAAGGAAAATTTTTGAGCTCCCCTTAAAATTTTGCATATGGGCACCCTTGCTTATCAGTTAAAGTTTTACTCAATATTTTAAAGATAGAAAGTCTTATTGCATATTGAGTTCACACTTATCAGTTAAAACAAAACTGATAGAAGTCTGTATGTAATGCATTAAAAGACATGCTTACTTGTTTGCAAGAAACAACATCACAAACTATTTCCATAGTTGATGCCATTTTATCTTCCATTTGCTCTTTCTTTTCTAGACGATTAAAGTATTGCTCTTCTCTTTCAATTTCTTCCTAAAAAATACATATGATGCAATTATAGTCAAGACAAAGCTGCTCATGGGAGTAATGGTTGAAATTGTAATGCAAAGCCATTAATCTGTTTGGTGATGAGTTTAATTTTTATTCATCCCATCCTAAAATTAATTTGTGCATTCATTCCATACAAATTAAAATAAAACAACTTGTTTAAGATTTTTGGAAGAACTCAACATTCTTTTTTTCATGCTAAGAACTGTCTAAAAAATTCATTAGTTTGCTTAGAATTTTTCTTTCATGCATATATCTTTAAAGACTTTGCTGCTAATATATAGCACAGGTAGAATGAAGGTGCACAACTCAAAAATTGCATTTTTTGGAAGCATCTTTATTAAGCTTTACACATGAAGCTGACCTTTTGTTATTCTGGTAATAACAGTTGCTGCTAGATATTAGTTGATGCTCTTAATATGCTGCCTACCATGGAGGGAGGATGAAGTGTGACACAGGCACAACTTATATAATAGCTATTTCGAGATAAGCCTCTTTCATTCTATAGCCATGTTGGCAAGAGACTTTTGTACCTTGCATTTCCCCGCTCTAGCTCCATAAAAACTAGTTAGAAAATTCACCGGTCACATGCGAAAAAAGCTTGTACCCTGTTTCCGAGAAAGCGGTTTTACCCAGCATCTTTAGTGGCTATACCCAACTAATAAAGAAACTCGTTTTGTGAAGTGCATTCTGGGTAAAACCCCCACATTTACCCCAGTCGAAAGCAGGAGGAAAAAACATCCACATTTACCAGGGATATAACTGGAATGCGGTTTAAAGCAGGTTTTTTCTGCGGTGGAAAAGGTCCGTGTGAACGGTTCTTATGTGTGCAATATGTTCATAACAATTATGAAACAAAATCCTCAACTGTCAGTCAGACTTTTCCTGTTTTCAGGCTCAATGGCTTTTGTGTTAAAATTCACGCAACTGTTTTTTCTAATTTAACCAACTTGTTGCTAAAAATTCCAGTCACATGCACACGAAAAGTTTCTAACTGTACTTTTAGAAATTTTACATCATATGCATGTCTCCTAAAGTCATACATTTTTAAAATCTTTCTAATAAGAAAATTGTTTCAAAGTTTCCTACTTAAAAATTCTATGTAAGAAACTTTCACACTGCAAGTGACTAATGTCTGAAATTTGCTAGGGTATTGAATTGATTAAAAAGGAAGTTAAATTTGTAAGTTCAAGGCTAATTGGAGGATGTGCGGGGCAGTGATTAATAAAAGTATTGGTCTTTTGTTTTCATAGTTTTGCAACAGGCTTCTTTTACTCATTCTATGAAATTTCCTAATGTTATCCACACTTTCCTGGTATTCTGGTATTCACAAGAATTCTTAGTGATATTCTTAAAACCCATGGGTTGTTTGATTTTTCTTTTTTAAATCTTTATGAAATATTTATCTTTGCAAAACAGTTGGCCTTGCTGTATTTTCCTACAAGGCACTTTTATCTTTAGAAAACAGACGTTAAACAGACTTCATTTTATTATGCTTTTAATGGATAGTATGGTAGATGGCCCAGGATGGCAAAAAATTGTTTTTCAATAGAATTTGTTTTGTGAGTAAAGCAAGGTTAAACAGAGAGCCAACTAATTGAACCCGTAATTTTATTAACTACATGCCTGCATTTATTTTTAAAGTTAAATGGGAAACAATTTTTTTTGAATATTTTTGAGTTCTTACTTATTTTTGTCAGTAGAATTTTTGCTAAAATACAACAAATACAGTCATACCTTGATATCTCGAACCTCCTTATCTCAAAACCCTTGATGTCTGGAAAAAAAAAAAAAAATTCCCCAGCATTTTCTATAAAAACCCCTATGTGTCTCCCATAGTTATCTCAAAATTTATTTTTTGAAACCCTTGATGTGTCAAAATTTTTGCACAGAAGCAAGCTTCAATAGTTGTTTTTCTTTGGCAATTTTTGTTGTAAAGCCAGTTCCAGGGACAATTGCTAAACGTTTTTCATCCCTTTTCTAGAAAATTTTGTGAATAGGGCATTGGGGCAAGATAATAGGGGAGTGTTGGTGTTGGTATGAGGCAAGTGTGCTGTTTTTCCCCAGAGTTTAAAATTTTTGTGCATTTCTCTCGAACATGTCGTCCACTTTGAGAAAAGGGGGTCAATTTTTCGTCTGTCAGTTTTCAAGCAAAAACGGAAAATGGCTGCTGAGAACTTTTTGAATGTGGGGTTACTGAATGATTGAAAATAAAATTAGAATTTTTAAATTTTTAGGTGAAAAAAACCCAAGTTGGAATTGTTGTTCATTTCAAAATCTCATCCTGTGCACTTTTGACAGTTATAAAATTTCAAATCTAGTAAAATATTGAAGACTACTTTATTGATCGTGGTCCCATAGCACATATATAAATGCATATAGCATATGTGTGTGCAATTGTGAGAGAAACTAGTGAAATTTTTTTAAAACCTTGATATTTCGAAAACTTGTTATCTCGAAAAATTTTCTCGTCCTCAGAGATTCGAAATATCGAGGATGTACTGTATACAAAACACTGAAAACTAAATTGGATGAAAACAATACACCAAGTCTATTAAAAACATAAAGTTTTGACATTGTATTGAGTTAAATTTTATTATGGGAAAGAAATCACTAACCGTTTCTACTTCATATGAGTGACTGGATTTCCTATTCATTATTTCCTTAATTCTTTCTTGATCTAAATTGATTCCTAATCTGCTAGGCTGTGAAAGAATTTTTTCATCTGCATCCATTGCATCTAAAACAAATGTAAATTGAAAAATTGAAGCTATCTAAGTAATAATTATAAAAAATAAAACTACCTCAATATAACAAAGTAACTTACCTAGCTCTGGGTGAACTGAATTATTAAGAACACTTTCCACTTTTTTCAGCCCTTCAGGAGAAGTTTTTACAGAATTGGGATCTTTTTTTTTAAGTGGACCATTCTGTTGGATTTTTTTGATGGCCTTTAACTGTAAGTAAGTATTCAATAATGACCTTGTTTCCAATCAAATCCAATGAAATTATCAATTTTAAAACATCAAATGTTATATTTTGAGGCTTAAATCAAGGTTTTCGCATAATTCCATATTTTACATTATTGTAAAAAAAAAAAAAAAGTTAGCATTAATAAGAAATTCCTCATTAATAATAAAAAAAAAATACCATGCTTATAATTATTTAAAAGCATTTTAAAAATAAGATTGTACAAACAAGTATCTTATGTGAGACAATCAATAACAAAATTTTTATCATAAAAAAAAAAAAAAATCTAAACCATCCAAAATTTTCAGAATAGAGCTAAATGCTTGGGGAGGGGAGGGGGGAGGGAGCTGGTACACACTATAAGTTACAAATGGCAGCATTATTCAAAACGTTCAGAGCCATAAAATTAATAACAGATAAAACCGCATTGCATACGCTTTTATTATTTCACATTATGTACTCTTGTCGTTAATTATACAGTTGCTGTAACTGTTATGATTATTTCAAGAATCATATTAAATGATGATCAACCAGACAAGATTTGAAAAATAATTTTAAACTTATTCCATCAAAAACAACATATAATAAAACAACAATTAACAGGGTCTGCTAAAGTCCTCTGTCACCACAATAATTTCTGAATGGCAAGAGTTAGTCACAAAGGTGAGGTTTAGGTACAGTTAAGTTGCCATGCACTTTCAAATTGAATTTACCATGCACTTATAGAAATTGCTTTCAGGGTCACCTAGTGGCAAGGAAAAACTTGAATCTCCCAAAATTAAAATTAAAAATGTTGATAACTACAGTCAAGTCCCGACTTACACGAGGGATGCGTTCCAAGACTTCTCGCGTAAGTCGAAACTTCCCAATGTGGAAAAATGTATGTATACATATTTTTTAGAAACATAACTAATTCTTTTAGACACTTATAAACATCCCTCAAACTGCTTTAAAGCATTCCTCTCAACTGTAAATCACAGTTTCCATGAAATATTTTAGGATGCACAAAATGAATGATCAATGTGAGGGAAAGACTTAAATAAAACAACACGGTACGCACAGTATGTAATAATAATAAAATGCTGCACTATAACAGTACTGTTCAGTTAATAGTATCTTATATACAGTGAAGCACCGTTTATACGTTTTTGAAGGGACTGTATGAAAAAAGCGTACAAATGAAAAAACATATAATAGGTATAGGTTAAAGCGTATTAGACTCTACAGCCCGGTAGCAGAAACTGCGAGACGCGAGACGTGCATCGCAGATTTTTCAGCAGCCTGCAGACACTTTTACAAAAGAACAAAAAGAAGGAAAGAAAAAAAGAAATAAATAATTAAAAGAAAAAAAAAGAAAGAAATACAACTTGGCAAACATCGTTTAGAGATCGTTTTTTGACTGGAATGGCGATGGATGCTTTCAGCTAGAAATATAGTCGCCATATTTGGTCATTCACAAGATCGAAGTAGGTAGGATGCTTAAGTGCCTAAGTTTTCAAAAACCAAGCAGAATTGGATGATTTATTTAACAGCAAATTAATGAAAATAGCTTAAAATGTGCAGTAAATCGTTTTTTTTTTAAATTTATTTATATTTTTAAAGTAATTTTCTTGAGAAATGAAAAGTTTTTTGTTTAAAATTTCACCTTATCCTCATTGCTTTGAATGCAAAAGTGCTAAACACTTAAACTAAAGTGTAATCTCACAAGGATGGTTTTTTTTTCAAATTACTTTTTTTTGCTACAAATTCAAAAATTCATATCTTAACTTTCGGTGTAGTCGCCATGTTTGGTCATTCCCAAGCTGTTGGTAAGCAAGACACTTCAAGTGCCTACGTTTTCATGAACGGAATGAGATGTTTATTGCAATGCAAACTGGGGGTTGAAAATTATGCAAAATGTGTCATTTTTCTCAGGTAATTCTTAGTTATTATCTTGGAAAATTGCAAAATTTTATCTTTAGAATATTATCTTATCTTCATTGCTTTAGAGGCTAATGTGCTAAAAACTGACTATTTCATCTAAATTGTAGTTTTTTAAGATTTTGAATTTATTTCTACTTTTACGTAACAAATTCAAAAATCTATTTCGAATCATGCATTTTTCGCATAGACGACATGTTTGGTCATTCGCAAGATGGAAATAGACGACACTATTACTTGCCTAAGTTTCCAAAAACAGAATTTGATGTTTACGTCAATACAAAATATTGAATATTACATAAAATGTACAATAAATCATGTTTCTTTTCAAATGATTTTCATAAAAAATTCGAATTATTATCTGCACAATTGTATTTGCTTTAGAAGCTTTCTTATAAACTAAAACATTCATCTAAAATGTAGTTTCCTGCCAACTTCTAATTTACAAATTTATTTATTTATTCATTTTTTGAAAAAAAAAATCAAAAACCTATTTTTACCTAAATTTTGCACATTTAAATAAATATGTATTGAATAATTGATTTTCATAATGCGCAGAGTTCTATTTATTTTTGTGAAAGTAGTGAAAACTGTCCCCCTCCCCTCTTTTTTTGTACTTTAAAACTCGGCGACAGTGATGGCTACTAAGTTTTTCAGGTCTAGCGGCAACTGGCCAGATGTAAAATTACTGAGTCTGGATCTTTACTTGTGTATTTTATGAAAACTTAAAATAAAACTGATAATAATGCTGCACATTATTTTCAACTGCCCAAAATAGTGTTGCAGACTGGCTAGAAAGTTTCTGCTACTGGGCTCTAGAGGGACCAATTATAAAAACGTATAAAAGAGAAACGTAGAAACGGTGCTTCACTGTAATTAAAAACTGAGTGTATGTATCTATGTATGTATGTCCAAGTAACGTCTCCCGAATGCCAATGAACTGACCATCGTGCCAGGTATCGATGGATTTGTAATCTTCCCATCTTCATGTTTGGCTATTTAACATAATCCTCTGATAATAATTAGCGGAGATATCAGTTAAAAACTATTAATTATGACTCTTAGATTTCAAAATAAAATCCCTATTTTTTGAAGGCTTTCCTCCATTCAAATTATTATTCAGTGCTTCATCTCAATTTTCCGTAACGATGCTTTTTATTAAAATTTGTAGTTGTAGCGTGAAGAAAATCGTTAAATGAAAGATCTGTTGCCATTTTTTTTCTCGAATAAAAAAAAACAAAATTTTGGTTTTTGTTTTGAGGCTTTTCCTGCAATTGGGGTATTTAAAATGTTTACTTTTTGGTTACTTTCCAGCAATCTGCCACAAAATTTTACTGATTTTTTTTTTGTTCAAGTCTGATTGTTGAACACGCGTCACTAGACATAACTATTATTTTTGAGGTGGATCGGGCAAGCAGGGCCACACAGTTGTTTATGAGTTAAAAAATGAAGATGATGATGCTCCATGATAAGATTGTTTTCTAATACATTTTAAAATACGGTTGCTTTGCATTTTCTTTTATAACATTTCCGTTTATAGCAATAGCCTCTCTTCATAATCTCTTTAATCCACAATACAAGAGTATATCTTCCATTCTTAGCTTTGCTAAGACATTATTCTGCAAGTTTCAATATTGAAACTAAGTTTTGAACTTTAAAAGATATCTTTTTATTTTGACTTTTAATTGTACATATGGAAGATGAACTCATATTTATTATCGTGCTACCGTCGACATTTTGTAGCTGCTCAAGCATATTGAGAATCTTAACCCTTTTTTTATTTGTCAGAAACTTTCTTTTTCCTCCCATCTACACAAACAACACCGCACTAAGATGCCATTATATTTCATCAACTTTAATATTTAGAATGAAAAAAAGATAAGTATGAAAGATAGTGAGTGGTTATTTGGTGCACTAACAGCAGAATGTGTACACCAGTTTGGTGTGGGAACTTTCGCTGTCAGTGATGCTAAAGGAATGTAATAATATTCACAAAATCAGTATTTAGTAGCCAATCACAAACTTCCTTCAAAAACAATTCATGTTGTGGATGAGGAAATCGCATTAGCTATAAATTTGTTACTCGTGAAAAGTTTGCTTTATAGCCATTTGGAGTAAATCAAACCGCTTTGTAGCAAAAGCCGACCGTATTGCAGTAAAATTATAACCTTTATTTCTCATGTGGAAAAGAGCTTGAGAAATCATTTTAAAGATTTCCAAGGTTTTGAAATGTATTAACTCCTTTTCTTTTTGGAAAATATTAAAAACATATTTGCTTTAATACGATTTTCATAATTAAAATTACTAGATGCAATAAAGTTTTCGAACTAAACAACAAAAACACAACCTTTGCATAATGCTCAGGCGTAAGGGCATTGAATGCTTTCTGAGATGGACCATTTAAACTGATTTTTTGTCCTGGATTCAACCCTCGGCCCAGCTTTGGCATTAAATCCTGCAGAATTGCTTGGTCAGTTTTCTGCTTAGGCTGGGATGCTTTGTCTTCAAACTGTTTCTTGTGAATTTTCAAAAGTTCCTCAGGAGTAATAACACTAACTTTTTGCTCTATGGTAAAGCAAAGAAATGAGATAAATGCGTATGGTAATACAGTAAAACAAAATAGCAAAATAGAGTTATAAATCATAATTTTATAGCTCAGATAAATGAAATAGAAATCAATGACAATAAGTTTTGTCTATGGTAAATTTAGTTACACACAATGAAAATTTGTTTCAGTTGGGGATTTTTAATGCTCCATTTAACAATGTAGATTTGTATGTAATTCTATTTTAGTTGGAAGATAACCTAATACGGAAACAGATTATGATTGACAGAGTTAGCCTTTGCCCCTGACAATGTATACTCAAAGATTTGAGGTTGAGAAGAGTTTATATTTTATGTGACATATGAAGTATTGTTACAAGCAAAAATGTTTCTTTAAAAATAACTTCAATCTTAATAGTAGAATAAGAACAGCAGTTTAGGCAAACTCACAGGCATTCATAACGCAATAAGTAATGAAAGAATCATGATAAAAAAAATTCTAAATAAAAACCTTTCTTCTCTATATCTTTCACCATGTAACGCAGAAAATTTCTGGATCCAACACTGGGAGTTGACAGTTGAGTATTTCTATGGACAAAAAAGAAAAAAAAATGTATTTCAAGTTCAAAAACAATATTGATTCTTAAAGAATACCATAAAGATGAATAAAGAGGCAACTTACATAAACTCTGAATTACTTGATGCAGCTTTTGCTACTTCAGGACCATAGATTTCTGATATCTTTTGAATGCTTTTTGCTCGTTCGTCAGTTTCTACTGCTTCAGCTTTTCTTTTTAAAGTCAAATTTGATAAAGTCAATTTATCTTTACTTGTAGTGATAGAAGATTTCTTAATGCTAAAATAATTAAATATATTGTTCTTAAGTGCCGAATAAAATATTTAAAGACAAATAGTAAAACCACAGGGCTTGTTTAAAATTTAGATCAGTTCATGCTAAACAAAACAAATTGCCGAGAAAAATAAAGAGTTAGGATTAACATTTTTTCCCCCAGAAGTTCACGTATTAGTAAAAAATTAAAATGAATATTACAGTAAACGTACTTGGGAGGGGGAGTATACATTTGGCCACCGTAGAAAACATTTTGTCCTTTTAAAATTTTGTTCTTCAAACATGGTTCTCCTCTTCCAGAATACCTTAAAAGAGAAATAAAAGTAATATTGAAATTATTCTTAAATAAAAACCAACAGTATTTACAGACTTTCAAAAATATAGCTTCTTGATCTGTCAAGAACATTGAGGTCGATAGTACAGGACAGAGAGCTTTCCAAGAAATATAAAATAAACAAAATTATGGGTTTCAGAGATTAACTTATACTTAAATAATGTAATTGTTTTTAAAGTGAAAAATGACTTAAACAAAATGATGAAAGGAAAAACAATATTTTTCTGAAATAAAAGTTTATGCACATATCCATTATCTAAATAAATATTGCCTATGCCAGAGACTTGTTAAGGTTAATCATAACAGTCCTCACATGTATATGAAGTATTGAAATTGGCATTAGATTTAAACTTGCTGATCCATGAGAAGCATTCGTGTTTGAAATTTATAGAACTGCTGTAAAAATACATATTTGCTAAGTAGAAAATTACTGGGCGCAATAACTCATGAACTACATTGCGATAATGACTTAAAAAATGCCTAATCTGTCAGAGTGCAGTATGCTTAATGGAGGATGGATCAAGGAGCCAAAAAATGTGAAGAGCATTCCCGCTGTATTAATTTGAAGGACTAGGATCTTATAGGCAAAATGCATACTTTAAAAATGCTATAATGGCAGGCCACTCAAACAGAGGTTCAATCCCAGGACCGTTTGATTGAAAGCTGAATGCTCAACTGACTGAGCTACCCAACTCTCCCTTCTGACAATCCAAGTAGAAATTTGTAATCAGTTAAAAGACCTATTCCTCAGATGATTTTAAATCTCAAATTTAAGAGAAGCAGTACATTTTTAGACTGTGGGTATCTTTTTGTCACGGCAGGATAAGTTTTAAAATGACGGGTAAACGATGGAATTTGATGGAGGAATAAGGAAGGTCTTGCGGGCCAACAGAAAAACAGGCAAGAAAAAAGATTCAAAGGCTCTGGGGTGGAGGACTGACATCAGAACCTGACCTTTTCATTGCCCCTCCAATTGTTATAAAAATATTTTTAAATAAATGTCACCACTTTAAAGTAACACTTCATTACCATAAAGACAATGCATTATTTATTGAATGCAATTCTTTTTAGGATAAAAATATTGAAAAATAGTAAAAAGGAAGTAATTGATCTAAGAAACTTACGAAGATTGCACAGCACTACGCTTGGAGCTAAATTTCTTGTATTCATTCTTCACATGGTAAGTGCAAAATTCACATTGCTGACTATAGCAAAAAATAAGTAGAAAATCAACATGTATATATACCACAGAAAAACAAAATTTCATACATAATTCATAAAAAGACAATTTAAATGTTTGTTTAAAGAAAAATAATAAACAGGTAATAATTCGTTTTCCGGGGTGTGGGCAAAGGGAGTTAAATTTGATCAGAAAACTAAAAAAAAAAACCATGCCTACTCATATGTATAATGATCAATTTTTCAAAGCTTGGAAGGGGGGAATTGATCCCTCTAACCCCTCTAAATGATGGGCCAGATAATTAACTTGATTTTCAGCTATAAAATATGTTCAAATGTCAGCATTATGTTTGCAACTAATTTCTCAAATAAATGAATAACAATTCATTTTTTTTTTATTAACAGAACTGAGGCTTTCAAGTAATGTCAATAACATACTTATTTTCTGGGTTTGAAAAAATGTTTCAATCAGGATGTTTTCCAGTACTAGTGTACATCATTGTTTATTTACTGTAAAAGCACTTATTTTCGTAAACCTGTCCTAATTGTGAAAATTTAAGCAGCACGAAATTATTCAACTTTATATATAGAATACACTTTTGATTCTGTTTAGGTAAAATTCGCGAAATTTTCCAATCATAAAATCACCGATATCTTCATTTTCTCAAAAATTACGACTCACAAAAAAGAGTGCTTTTACAGTAATAAAAAGTCAGAATGAAGACACATGCATATTTATTGCAGAAGTAACTTTCTCTGTATTTTTCAAATTAGTTTATATGTTCAGATGGAAGCAACAAATCCATTTTTGACAGTCAAAAGATGTCTACCACACACATGCCTTTCAAACAGAGTTGCAAGGTGTAAACAATAATTGAACAAGACTTAGTAGAAAAGGTCCCAATTGACTCCATTAAAGCTTTGTTCTTTCTGGAAAAAATGTGGCATGAAATAATAGTTTAGGATATTTAGGACTAAATTCAAAATATCAGAGCATTAAAAGAAATTTTTTTTTTTTTTTTTTTTGTGAAATTAGGATTATTGTTCTAAGGACCATAAGAGAAGAAAGAGACCAGTGCAGGGTAAATATTTTGTGAATATTTTTTTAATTCAATTTTTTGACACTTATTTAGACAAGTTGGAGATCCAATTTGAGGACTGGGTTATTTAAATCTGGTCAGAAATAAAACACATCTACTAAAAATCAACATAGCACAGAACTGCAATAAGTTAGTATGCACAAAATTCAATGCATTTCGTCATGTGAAAATAAAATCTTACATGTTAACAATAACATTGCATGAACTGCCATCTTTTCTAGGAGCTTTGCAGTGTCCAAAGTCTTTTGAAGTACCCATAATCATGAATTTCTTAGGATTATCAACTGAGAGACTAATTTCGTTATTCTGCAAACAAAATAAAATAAATATAACAAAAATAAAAATTTAAATTAAAAAAAAAGATTGACATTTGTTTTTTAAGTATTCTAAGTCCACACAACTTGAAACTAATGAGCCTTAACTTAGCACCACAGCATTTTTCGACAGATTATATTGTAAACCTATCATGTTCAGCACACAAAACTTTTTTCAAAGAAACAAGTACAAATTATAAGTATGGGTCTTTATGAATGTAAGATTGTTATGCATGTCTTTTTTTGTCTCAACAATTCTCAAATAAATGATAGATGAATATAAAAAAAAATGACTGATTAAATAAAACTAAACTCTATTTGCAAGAAACTAGTATTTTACGTAACATAAAAAACATGAGTTTAAGTCTTGCATAAAAAGCTAAACATATCGAAATGCTTGGTCAATGCTGATAACTTATGAATTTACAAATTTTCGAAAGGAATGTTCAGTCACATTAGTGTCATAAATAGTTGCAGCTGATTTGCACTGAAAAACTTTTTAACATGTATATATGGGGTTAGAACTTTCCCTTTAAACTACATATCATTGCATCATTGCACCCAACAAAGCATCAGTAAAAAAAAAAGATATTTCCCAAACTCCCTTGATGAAAAGGCAGTCCATCATTTACAATTAATTGTGATATCTAAATAGGGTCAAAGTGAAAGTATGTTGAACCTGAAAAGTTGGTTGAACATTGAGATAAAATTTAAGGTTTGGCATTTATGTGTGATAATCACTTAAAGATATTTTTCCTCTGCCCAAAAATATGCTTAAACTCATTAGGTATTAACATAACTGCTAAAATTAATAAAAGGTGTAGATAACACAGTAAGTAATATAATAAAATTTATAATAATATCAATACAGCCACATTTTAATTTTTCCTTAAAAAATGAATTTCATCACAATTTATATCTCAAAATTTCCTTGGATCAAATTTTTCTCCTTATCTATGAAATTTGAGATAGATAGATTCAATTACATTTTACTTTATTTACATCCTGTAAACTATTTCAGGTTTATTAATATTTTTTCAAAAACAACAGGAGTTTATTTTGAGTTTTGAGAATTCTTTTTTCAGATCAGAAATGAAATATAACAGTTGCATAAATAAGAATAAAAAGCAATACTCACTTCCTTGCTGGGCATGATGGAAGGATTTAATATCCCTACAACTGTTCCTACACTTGTTTTCCAATGTTCAGTATGTGTTGCTCCAAACAGGAAAACACTTACTATCTTATCACAATCATGCAAATCAGTCATTTTCCAAATTGAAAATGTTTTTCCCTGTGACAATGAGAAAAAAAAAGATCATATAAGCTGCAACAGTATATAAAACTGTTCCGTCTCTCTCTCTCACATACACACAAAACACAAATACATTCAAATATATGACTTATAAAGGGCAAATTTATTTACTAATCACAACTAAGTTTCTTTTTCATGTTAAATTTTTACACACTGTCTCAAATACTTTAACATCAACAAAGTTCTCAATATAAAAATACGATAATTCAAAAACTTAGTCTATCTGTGCATTTTAAATAAATAATTTTCAAAAACAATTAAATTAATTTTATAGCAAAAGATAAATGTTTCTGTTTTGCATAATACTTTAGCATGTAGCTAATATTTTTGTGGCCAGCTTCATTGACTTAGTTCTGAGGTCAGGTGCTTCGTACTTCTAGAGATGTAAAATTTCCGCAAATTTTGGTGGAAAAAAACCAGTTTTTTCGGGAAAAATTGGAAAATTTGATTTCTTTATGAATAAAATTTGGGTTTCTTAATAGCTCTGTGTTTCTTGTAACATATAAAGGGTTAAGCATTAAAAAATATATGCTATAAGCACATCTTCATTTTCTGCTTGACAGAAATACACTTAAAGGTAAGATTAATTAGAAGAAAAAACCTTTTTGTTTTATAACTGAGTAGAGGGCTTCATAGTCAAACCCAGAAATAAGTCAAGTCGTCACTCAAAAAATAATATTGGGTAATGTGTGTCTAATCATAACTATTACATTTTCTATTTCAGATTGCCTTTGAAACTTCTGAAAATTTCACCTTTCAAACATGATTGATATTTTTTTTGGAAGAAAAATAAGACAATGCTACTGTCTGAAAATGAAAGCTATTGAGTTTTGACTTTTTCCAATCTAGTCTAAGTCCAAATCAAAACTAAATTGGTTTTTCTTAAGCTGAACCAAAATTAAACTGGAGTTTAAGTTTATTCATACGGCCGTGCTAAGCACAGTAGTTAAAGTAGTCATACCATCCCTTTTGAACAAATTTGAGTTATTATAACCAAGTTGTTCTCTGTTTCGTACTTTACTTAATAAATAAAATGTTTTAGGGTCATTTGATCAAGAGCTATTGTTTTGAAAAATTCTTTAAAAAAAAACATCTGAATCAAATATATGAAAGAGTCACACTTTAAAATAGAATATCTCAGATTGAGCCCAACTGCAAAGTCCCATTTTTTGTTTAGCACAGCAGTATACAGGGTGCGGTAAAAAAAATATCGGACAAAAATTGTATCATCGAATGGAAGAAAAGTAATTTCATTTTAATGAGTACCTAATTTATTTTTGTTTATCACTTAATTAGAAAATAATTTACAATATATTACCTAGTTTATGTATTGTTTTTCGGTTTTCTTACAGTTTTAAGCGAAAAACCTGCTATTTTAAGTTGTTTAACCAAGTAGTAACGAGGCACAGTCCGTTTGCTTGCTGTGCCTCGACAGTATTTGAAACGGCATGCCGTTTCAAGTGGCTTGGAAATGATAGTTGATGTCCGGAAAGTGTACAAAAACGAACTTGAACATTTCAGTTTATCGTCAGGTCATCCAAAAGTGAGTTCAATGAAATCCTCGAGTTTCCACGAGAGCAGTCGTTTGTGGGAATTTGTGACCGATAAGTGCGACTAAGGTAAAAAAACAGCTCAAACAGAAGTTTAGCAAGTTCCAAAAATTCAGGCATTCGTATGACTCTAAAGATGACAGAAACATTTGAGACGGGCCCGCATATCCACGCTGGAAGAGATACCTTTCACTGATTTACTGTTCAACCGGTTCATATCTCCCAGAACCATAGGATTTGGTCTGTAGACACCATAGGGCCCCACATAGGGGGGAAAGTAGGAGCTCAAGCCCCCCCCCTTTGGAAATGAGAACTTCCTTTTTTCTTTAAAAATGTAAAAACATCCTTTCTCCAGCCATTAATGAATTAGTTATCAAAAATGTTAAATTTTATTAGCTCTAATGTGTACTAAAGTCAGTTTCCAAGGGGAAAATATCCTGCTAAACAATGGGGAAAATATCAGAGCCCTTTCCCCTCCCTTAAAATTTTGCATATGGGCACCCTTGGTAGACTCTCCAAGCACCTTAGAAAATGTTAGATATTGCCAAATCCAAAGTCAGGCTTGGTCTGAGATGGAATCAGGACAAGCGACAAAAAATCTCTAGTTTTTTGTGGATGAGGGCCGTAAAAAAAATTAAAAAGTGAACCAGAAAGACATTTTAGAAGTTATTGTACTTCTGTGGGCCTAAGAGCATTTCAGCATTGTAGACTGGACATTTTCCTTTAACTCCACACCGATTCATATGGCCAAAAAGACAAGAGTGGTGCAAAGCGCATTGTTTTTGACAAGATATCATCTTTTGAGTGTACGCTGTACTCGCTCGACCTCAATCCCATTTATTACAACGTATGGCCTATTTTAGAGTCAAAGTTTAATTTTATGTGTAGTCCCTAAACTACACATAAAATTAAACTCTCTAAACTAATTGCTTTATAGGAATAGGATTGATAAAAGGACTTGCTGCCCTTGAATGAAAATTTCAATAAGCAGTTGTATCTCTGTATTACTGCAAAAGGCTGCTAGTTTGAAACCAATTAAATTTAATGATTGCTAAAGGTCTTCTCATATTATTATTTTTTGTGTTTTGTTAGTTTATTTATTTTTAATAAAGTTTCTTGGAAAATTGCTTGTCCGGGTTTTTTTTTGCCGCACCCTGTACATTTGGTTCGCAGTCAAAAGAAACATAGTTTTGTGATTAAAGTTATGCTTGTTTGTTTTATGAAGAAGGAAAAAAAAATTCTTCACTAAGGTAATTGGTTTAAGCTTTTTTGTAAAAAGTATTATTAAACATTTTTTGATCTATATGCAAATTATATTGTCATACAACAACTTGCATTAACGTTAGACAGTATTTTAACGTAAAACGGGAGGGGGGAGGAAATTGCATCAGAATTTAAGCGTGAGAAATTTCTAATTCCTTTTTGCAGAAAATTTCAATTAAAACCCTGAAAAGTCGAAAAAATTCTTTTTTTTTTTTTTAATTTTTCTGAAGTGGAAATTTATTCCTTCGGGAAAAAACGTTTTTTTCCTGTTTTTTCGGAAATTTTCCGGTTTTTTTCCGACTGTTTTCATCTCTAGGTACTTCAGGGTGGCGACAGGAACTGTGAAAAAAAGTTCCCTGACTTTTCCCTGATAAGGTTCACCAAATTTCCCTGATTTACGTTACCAATGATAATGGTTTGCTTTCTTTGCTCTACTTGAAATCCATTGTATGTTTGTATAAAATGCAGTATTTTAAACGTTTTAAGTTGTTTAAACTTGTTGAACGAAAGATATATTTTAAAAAGATGCTACTTTTTTAACAAAATGGTTCAAAAAACATATCAAGTCAATTTTTTTGGGAAAAAAACCCCTACAAAACAGTACATTAAATTTTTCTACAATGGAAAGATTATAGAAAAATACTTTACTTCCAGAAACCACTTAGCATAAGAATTTTAAGAAACTATTAAAATTACTCTTAAAAACATGTGTATTTATGATAGAACTAAAAAGTAATTAAAATTATTTTGAACAAAGTTTTCAAACAGTATAATAATTTTTGCAAGAATAACAAGTAATAGTGAAAGAATAGAAGTAATGTAGTTATTCTTATACAACTAATTGACATATTTATTCAAAACAGATGAAACCATTTGACATCCATTTATAGGGAGCTTTTCTCTAATCAAGAACATAGGTTTTAATGAATGAATACAGCGCATTTTAACAATAAAAAAAAAAAAAAGATATTTACTTAAGTACACAAGTTAACTCGATTTCAAATGATTTCGGTATGTAACGAAAAAAAAAACTTAGATTGCTTTTGTAACAAACAATTTTGAAATGCAAGGAAAAAAAGAAAAAAAAAAACAATTAGTTAATTTCAAAATGTATAAAAGAATACAACTTGTTATAAAATTAAAGAATCACTTAAGCCTGAAGAAAAGAAAACCTTTATAATCTGCGGTGACAGCAATAAGTATAACAGCAAAAAACAAGGTTTTTTTTAATTGAAAGTTCAATTTTAGCAACTAAATTTAAAACGCGAAGAGGTAATAGCTTTTAAGCTTTTAAAGTATTAATACAAAAACCAAAGATTTCATCTTGAAATCGTGATTACAGTACGCTAATTACTTCGAGACAATAGAATAAAGGCAAAGGAGCTAAGGCATTAATGAAGGCTTCCTCTTTGCCTGTATGGTTGTTTATTTTACGTAGCATTGAAAGAGTAAAAGGAAATTTCAAGCTAGGTAAAATAAACAACCTAACAAACATAGAAGCAATCTTAGGAAGTTCATCCTGTGGTTAATAAGTAAGATTCAATACTTTGACGTTGAGGAAAAAAGATGCACAAATATGCGGCAGTGTATAATCGCACCTCATTAATTTTACTTTTTTTTTAAAAACAGATAATTGGTGGAAAATGCATAGGGAATTAAAGTACTTTTGTAAAAAAAAAATTCTTCATAAAATCAATTTTTCCTGATTTTTTGTTATTTTTTCAAAATTCCCTGATATTTCCCTGACTTTTCCCTGATTAATAAAGTTCCCTGACTTTTCCCTGATTTCCCTGATCTGTTGCCACCCTGTACTTCACAAGTGAAACAACCTAGATTTGCATGCATTGATGCTAGTAAATAATAGTGAATGTCTGGGTTTCAGGATCATTATTTTACGAAACAAAACCTTCCTCATGACCACCTACATGACCAGTATCTCCATACCAAAAAGCTAACAAAGAGCTCAAAATAGATTTTAAATAATCTTCCATATAACATATCATTAATGACTGTTTCTATAAAACTTCCAGGAAATAAATGAGGTTTTTTTTTTCTTCAAATGCAATAATACATCACAATATAAGCATGTGAATGCAAAGTTGAAAAGATATGACTATAGAACTATAATACTATGATATATTACTACCTAATTTCTTTAAAATAAATATTCTAGTTTTAAAAATGTATGACATTGTGTAATAGGAATGCTCATTCAGCATTATTGGATAACAAACCTAACATTTAAATCAAGTTATCAAGTTTTAGATGCATGCTGTGGAGAAAAACTGATGAAGAGAAAAAATAATATAATAACAAGGGAAAAAATTTACATTTTTTGAAGTCTTGGGAGGAACTTTTTGTACAACAACTCCAACAGTGACCCAGTCACCTTCAATATCACCTCCTCTTATAAAATTTTTAATGTAAGTCATTTTAATCATTTTCCGATTTTGCATCCTTTGCTTCATCTCATCAGGCATAACAAGTGGATTCCTAGAAAATTGATGAAAACTTAGTTTTTGATCAAACAATTTGGAGCTTGCTGAAAGTTAACATTTAGTCAGGCAAGAAATACAATAATTTTTTTACATTCACAAAATGTTAAGGTTCACAAAATGTTAAGGATTGATATTCCATCAAACATTATTAATTTCTCAAGAAATAGGTATCAAATAATTAGAATAGAATACAGTACAACCTTGTGTATCTGGACTAACTGGGACCAAAAGCAATCTGGATAGTCAAAGGTTTGGGCAATCCATGTAAAAAGGAAAACAAATCCTTAAGAAGCAAAGGGATGTAAGTGGCAAAATTTAGAGATAATCAGTACAAATAGTAGAGGAATCTCATCTGTCTTGGGGCAAAGGATAGTACTAGTAGCTCTAGTAGGTGCAGATGTACAGCATGATTTAGAATAAAAATTCAATGAAAACCTACCTAGGACGTTATCTTTAAACGGGTTTTACTCAAAACTTGAAAATGTCCACTTACATTCCTTTGCTTCTCACTACCTCATTTCTTAACAAAGAACTGGTCAACTGTCTTTTGTGTCATATGTGTGTGGCCTTTGAATGAAGTACAACTATGCAAACACTTTATCATTAGTAGTTTAAATGGAGCGGTGCCACTCCAAGTAAGGCACTTTGTTTGGTAGGTTATCATAATTTATTATAAAATCTACGTAGGATTTGCTTATTTTTTTTAAAAGTGAATATTCAGTATACTAATATTTAAGTTCTTAATATCATAATTTCATATTATTATTTATGTGAATGTAAAAAATTCAAAAAGGGTCTACAAATTTGATCAGAATAAACAAAGATATATTACTTAACTTTTGTATGATAGTATATATAAAAATATATAGCACACTTTTTGTTACATCAGGAAAAAATTTCATTTATTTTAGCATCATTCATCTAAATATGTTCCAATTCAATTATTATTGTTATAAAAATATTTTTCAAATTAGTATTTAAAAAAAAGATTTCTAAGGATTGTATGAAATATAAGGATTTTTAAAATCACAACAAGCTTTAATGATGTGAAAATCTATTAGAAACAACAAAATCAAATAATTATATTTACTGCTTCAAAATTTTACTCACATAATTCTAATGCCAGAATATTGGTCAACAATAAGACTTTTATCTTCAGAATTATTCTTAAATTTTCCTCCATCTTTCCCTAGAAAAAAAAATGATAAGAAATAAACAATTTTGATCACAAAAATAATTTTAAAAACAGGTTAAATAAATAAATAATGCATAAAAGTAACTTACATGTTTTTATTTTTAATTGTGATTCCTGAGGGGGACAAGAAAGCTTGGACACCCTCTTCTCCACTTTGGTTTGAGAAACAGGAGGGTTATTCTCTATGTTTTGTGGGCTTACATTATTCACTGATAAATTTTTTTGTATAGATGATTTGCTGTTGTCCATTGTAAGAGACTTGCTTTCTTCAGCAGAAAATAATGATTTACTGCTGTTAAATATGTTCAGGGACTTTTGTTGTCGCATTTTGCTGTTGCTAATACCGTTAACTTGACTTCGATTCTGAAGTGGGAGGAGATCATTTTCTAAAACAATTAAAAATTAAAAATGAAACATACATTGAGAAATAGCAAAAATGGTAATCATGAACAAAAGCTACAAATTATTTCACGTGTGCATATATTTTAGATGTTCTTTTACCCATCACATATTCTACAATGGAAAAGTAGCTCTTTGTAACGCCAAAACACATGCAAAACAAGGTTTATGCTAGGACACTGGATTATGAAAACTTTATAATATTTTCCAAAATCCCATTAAAAAAAACTTTGCATTCAGTTCCCACAAAGATCTCACTTAACTTTTTGGTGAAGTTTGGAAATCTCACCTTGGATTTTTCCTTAGTGTGAACCCAGTATAATTACAACAATTTGGAATTTCTGTGCTTAATTAATGGTGTTTTTATTCATTTATATTTTATCCCAAGGACATTGCTTTATTTCTTACATATCAAGAGTTTAACAATGACATTTAAAATATAAAATTTTCTCAGAATGCAAGGACAGCTTTATTTTAACCCGTTTGGGATGAACGACGCGTCTTTGCATCAGCGCTAGGTGGTTCTTCAGAGACGAAAAACGCATCCGTGCGTTACGGTAAGTAGTACGCAGCCGGCCTAACGACGCTATTCTGCGATTTGGAACGAAATGTTTACTATTAAATGGCGTTACTATGTTCCATTCAAATGATTGCTCTCCTGCATTAGTATTTCTCTGTCTGACGTCAGAACGAGGTCGGTCAAGAGTCTGTGATTTATTGGATTTCGTGAAAGAAAATATAAACATGTGCTCGCAAGTGAGAAGGGAAACGTATACTCATTTTGAAGTGGCTCTTCCTAGTTTCGGTGCTATTTATAATGGGATTGGAGGGGAGATATTTTAGCAAGGGGTTTTACTTTTATGTTCATTTGGTAGCCATGGTGAACACGTTATCTTTCCGAGGAGGAAATATCTTAATTTATGACTGATCCATCTATGGATCTTTTGGGTCACATTGAAAGAACTATAAATTATTTTTGTTGGAGTTCATCATACAGTAGTTACTTTTGAAAATCATACGCTGAAAAAGAAGGCAAGGAACTTAGACGGAGATGTGTAATTTGCTCAAAGCAGAATAAAAGACGTAATACTACGTATGAGTGTAAAATGCTCAATGCGCATTTATCTGTGCTTTCCAATTTTTCATGTGGCTTTAAAATATTAATTGTTACAATATTCTTCAAGTATTTCATAATATTAAGTGCAAATATTTTTCCTGTTTTGTAGAAAATATAGTTTAATTTTGGTATTTTTAGTTATTGTAAAAAACAATATATTTTGCATTTTATTGTTAAATATCAATTATTTTCATCCAATTTTTTGTTATGATTGAAATTTTGATATATTTTATCATATATTAAAAAATGGTTTCATTTCTGCATAAAGTATACATTTTATCCATTAATATGTATGCGTACTTTCTGAAATTGCGTATTAGGCTTAGCAGGAGAAATTGCCAAGGCCAGAAGCACAGTCCGCGTGTAACAGCTGCCGTCCTGAGGAAGCGCTATCTTCTACAGACTGCCATCGGGAACGGGTTAACACATTAGCTACCATCCAACAAAACATATTTCGAGGTTCGAAAATATTTTACACAAGAGCATTACATAGTCCATTAAGAAGAGTTTAAACTGCATAATATTATGACATCACAGCTTCTAGAAAAAATCAACATTTTTTATGAATTGTGAATAATGAAAGCATTGCCTGTTTTTTACTTATGCTTTTATTGTTTATTATGGGGCACAAACTGGCATCCCTTTCTATTTTTATTGTACCGCAATACATAAATGTAGTGCAATAAACCATAGAAATTTTCCTCTCCAGCAATGAAATTTTTAATGTTAGCCAAAAAAATGGACACTATTAGAACATTAGTTGAACTGGTATTTGGGGTAAGCCAAAATATGGATTTTAGCCAGACTAAGATGCTAACCCCTATCTTAAGAAATATCTAAACATTGAAAATTCTGATTCAAGCTAAGGATGCAAAATTCTTGTTAATTTTAGCATACAAGTGCTGAAAATGTACTAGAAATATGTTGCATGGAAACAATTGCAACTTCAGGTAAATAAATGCCATCATGTTTTACAGATGCATATTATTGACTAATAACAGTAACTGAATAATTCTGCTTTAGGTTTAAGCTGTATTTTCAGAATAATATTAGAAGTTACAATAGAACAATAATTGAATAATTCTGTTTAAGGCTTAAACTGTATTTTTGGAACAATATTAGAAGTTATGAATCAAGAACAAGTTTTCTCAGTTTTACAACTGTGCATGGATACTGAATCTAAAACATGGGTGCAAGTATGGTGATGTGTTCAAGACGGAAAATATTTTCAGCTCCGCCTCCCCCGCCCGCATGCGGGTTTAAGGAAAAATTTGTGTATAAATGTTGTAGATTTTAATAATGCCAGTTTTGGAATCTGGTTTGATTTAAAATTTAATCCTTTAAATTGTAATATTTAAGCGTTTTGGCATCATAATTCCAAAAAACCTAATATCCAGCAATAAGGGGGGGGGGGGTCTGGGGGCTCTACCCCAGACATTTTTCCAAATTTGAGTCCAAAAAACGCTATGGTAGGCCATTTTGATAAAGTTCCGGAAAAAGAGGGGTTCAGGGACTCTTTTATCAATTATTTCAAACTGATAGCCCGAAAATCACAATATTGGGCAACCTTCAAAAAATATTAGAGAAAGGGGGGTGGACGCTCTGGGCTCTCCCCGAAATTGAAGCTTTAAAAACAAAATTGTACTCCATCTTTCATAACGTTTGTACTCCCTTTTGAATGCACTATTGAAGGGATGGAGTTCAGGAACCCTCCTTCGGCAATATTTCGAAATTGAAGTTCAAAAAACGCAATTTTAGACGATGTTGGATAATGTTAGGGGTAAAAACCTTCGCAGCTCCTCACCATTAGTTTTTTATTGATCGTAAACATTTTTATTGTAGCAATAAAATCGCTTAGGACATAAGATTTTCACTTTTGCAACATAAATCAGTTCTGATCGGAAAGTCTACCCAAGGTAGCGCCAACAAAGCACAAAAGAAGGAAAGGTGTGGGAAGGGTATGGTTGACTAATGATAATGAACTGGCACCATTCCCCCCACAGTCTTCATTTGAAAAAGAATTCTTTTATAAGATAGCATGTGGTGAAATTAGCAATAAAAAAAAGCTTCAGTGAAGTAGATATATTTTTTGAACAAGGTACCCTTTCAAATATTCATTAATTAAAAAAAAAGTAATAGGGGAACTGAATCCTAACCCCAGGCAGGGTCCCCGAATCGCATCCCTCTTAAGGCACTCAAATATAGCCTAAAGTGGCGCTTTAAATATTTCAGCATCAAAATATTTTCACTCTGAGTTCACTACAAATGTCCTAAATTTCAATTTTTAAGGCTTCAGTTCCTAATTTTTTTTTTGTAGGAATAGTACCCCCTTTACCTATAAACATGACTTATGACCGCCTAAAAAATTTTAATACTTTGATTTCGGAAACTTTTTGAAAGAATCTTCCAACACCCTTCCCCTTAAGTCATCCAAACATAGCCCAAAGCAAAGCTCTTAAAATTTCAGAAATGGAAATATTTCGGGCTGGGGTGCGGAATCGGAATACCCCCCCCCCCCTTCCATTGTGTTTACTAAACGCAGTGTAAGTTTTTGTTTAAGATTTATTTTTCTATTGAGAGAGCAACTCCCCTCCACACATCGCCATAGACAACCCAAAGCTTTAAGATATCAATTTCGAAAATGTTTCGAGAAAGGCCCGTGAATTCCCTAACTCTTAACTCACTCAAAAATAGCCAAAATAACATTTCAATACTTCAGCACGGAGAAATTTTTGGGGAGAGAGACCCCCCCCCCCCCCATCGAACTCCTTCCCCTAAGTTCACTAAATTTGACTTCAATTCGCGGTTTCCACTTTTCATCACCGAAGATTTAAGAATTTAAATTATAAATTTATTAAGATAAAAGCTTCGAATTCCCTCTTCTTCAGTCTTCCTAAGATTACCTAAAGCTGAGTTTCAAATACTTCAGCTTAGAATATTTTTTGGGGAAGGGGAACCCCGAACCCAAAGACCTCCTAAAGTTGCGCTTTTAAGACTCCAGTTTCGGAATTTCGCCCAAAAAGAGCCCCCTCCCTCCCTCTTGACATTGCCAAAGACAGCCTAAAAGTTCTAAGACTTCAATTACAAACACTTTCCGGGAGAGAGTCCCAAATGCCCTTTCACTTAAGTCATTTAAGTATATCCTCAAATAGTTTTAATACATCAGCTACAAAACATTTTCATGTTAGAACACAAAAACCATATATAATAAATTCACCAAAGATTGCCTAAATTAGTGTTTTTAAGACTCCAGTTTGAGTTTTTTTAAAAAATTCCCCCTCCCCACTTTTACATCATTAAAGAGAGTCTAAAACTTTTTGACTTTTAAATTTTTAAGAGTTTTGCAGACTAGAAATATCGAACCACTCCTAGCTTCAAAAATGGTTTTCAATTCATTTTCGATATTTTATGCTGGAGTCCTTGAGTAGCCCCCCCCCTCTCAGATTGTCCAAAATATAAACGTGTCAAGACCTCAGTATCGTGGGTCAATTTGCGGACTTACCCTCTTTGCAAGAGCAGCGTTTTTTTCGCAAACTCGTGCTGCCATTATTTCTCTCCTTTCCTTTCTCTCCCCCTCCCCATATTTCTATTCTAGCGAGTATTAGATTCAATGACATTGGAATTTAGTGATTCCTCAAGTCTTTGTCAAAAATGCAGGAACGGTTGCCCATCGGTGTTTCCAACCAGCTTGAAATTTTTCCCTGATTATTTCCAAAATTCCCAATTTCATTAAAGTATAAAAAATAACTGAGTTTCCGTTTTACCTGGTATGCGGACGCCCTTTGCTGTGGCGAAAACATTTCATCTAGTCAGCAATCACTCTCAATCGGTGATTCAGATTCAACTCTTAAGACATTTTAAGAGCGTACATAGCTTTCATAAATGCGTGTAAAATTTGCAAAAAAAAAAAAAAAAAAACACCCTCAAATGAAAAAAAAAAACGAAAGGATGATTGAAAATAGCATAAGAAAAGGCTAAGTTTTCAATTAGAACCGATTATTTCGAAAAATCAGGAAGAATAGCGAGCAACTCCTCGGTCTGCAATGCAGAGAGTTTGAAATAGCACAGCTATACCTAAAAAAAGACAAACGGCGTGAGTCGAAAAATCACTCCTCCAAAAGCAGGTTGCAAACAAAACAAGCCCATGGCGGAAAACCGAGAGAATGTCGATGTAAATTCATGGTTATGAACGGTCCAGTAATATATTAAAGCATATTTTTCAAACACTCAATATTTCTTTTTTAAGTAAAAATTTAAAGAAAGTCAGCGAATTTCTTTCCGTCCCGACCTCCGTCTCGGAAATTTTGTCCAAGACGGAAATCCATCCTGAGACGGAAGGTCTTGCACCCATGATCTAAAATGAGAGTTTTGACTACAATAAACAACAATATAAAAATTCTTTAAAAAAAATTTACCTTTTTTACTTCCTTTACCAGCAACAACAACATTTGATGTTTTATTACAATTACTTGATGAAGTTACACCACTGCAGCTGAAAAAAAAAGCAGTAGGTAATTGAAAGTTTGCACACATTACTGATTTTTTTTTAAAAGCACTCTTAATGAAATCAACAATACAGCATTATATTTAATACATACATTATACAAAATTTGCAAAATTATACAAACAATTTTAAATACATTTCAATGAAAGTACATGCAACCTAATATAGTGTTTATTATCTAAATGGGTGAAAGAAGGACCTGTTTTGCATTTTCTGTGTCATGTTCCTTTCTGTATCATGTAAACATTTACAAAATTATCAATTGTAAACATAAACACTAAACAAAATAGTAAAAAATAAATAAAAATAAAAAGAAAGAAAGAAAACTTTAAATCTTTTCTAGCAAATTCAAAGCATATTTTTTGTGACCAAGATTGAGATTGGTACCTCTCAAAAAATTTAAAAAAAAGAACCTTTTGAGAAATATTGAAAATATGCATTAAAGATTTCATGTCTACTCAAGCTACATAGTACTAGAATAAATATAGTAAAAGACAGCATATAATGGCTAAAAAAAAAGAAAAAAAAAAAAAACACATTAGAACAAGAGCAACAATTCCACAAAAACCTCATTAGAAAATAATGTCTGCAATAGGAAAAGAAACACAGCTCTTATTTACTTGAAATGACTTTTTAAACTATTCTCCAACAAATGCCCTGCAACTAAAGATCAGAAAAAGAAGAGAGAGAGGAAAAAAAAAAAAAAGAAGTAAAATTAGAAATAACAATGTCAACAAGCCCAAATTGCAGATTAATGCAGACATTTGTTTCGCCGTTACAAGGGAGACTATTCTCAATGCAAAAGAAATGAGCTTAAGGAGGAAAAGAAATCCGACAGAAGATACGTTCCTTGTAACGCCGAGACACGTGTCTGCACAGGGGTGCCCATCCCCCCCAAGCACAATGGCGCAAAGTCCCCCCCAAAAATTTTCTCGCTTTTGAATTGGATTAAACATAACAGTTTTTAGAGTGTATAATTTCCAGTCAAATTCACGGGGGGGGGGGGGGGGGGGGTAGCGCTAACAAATACCATTTGAACTGAAATTTTGTTGGATTGTTGACCGGCCTCGCCTTCCCTAATTTTAAAACGTGGACCTTGAGTAAACAAGTTTTGGGTACCCGTGCTACACCTTTTTTTTTTCAAACGTATGAATAATTACAGGGACAACTTTCTGGCTTGCGATGGAGACATTACTAGATGTATACAATATGAACCAGTGGCGTAGCTAGACCCGACTTTCGGGGGGGGGGGGGGGGTTACTTCTTTTATATATATATATATATATATATATATATATATATATACATATATATATATATATATATATATATATATATATATTTATATATATATATATATATATATGTATATATATATGTATAATATATATATATATATATATATATATATATGTATAATATATGTATATATATATATATATATATGTATAATATATATATATATATAATATATATATATATATATGTGTGTGTAATCGCTTGGAATTTTTTCCTTTCTCTTCTCTCTTCTTTTTCTCTTTTTTTTTTTGAGACTAACTTTTCGGGGGGGGGGGGGGGTTTTGTCCCCAAAACCCCCCCCTTAGCTACGCCCCTGATATGAACCGTGAAATGGAAATGTATTATCATTTTGCTAGGGGGTCCGGGGAGTTTCTCCCCCGGAAAATTTTCGAAATTGTAATTTTAAAACCACAGTTTTACACCGTTACCCATTATCTCTGGTGATGTTAGGGGAATAAAAGGTTTGGTAGCCTCCTTCCGAGTAATTTTTCAATATTGAAACTTTAAAAGCGCAATTGTAAATAGTCGACCGTTGTGTTAAGGAGGACATTCCTTTGTTTTCAAAATTGTAGTTCTAAAAACGCAGTTTTAGAGTATCTGTGGTAATGTTAAGGAAAGAAGAAATCCTAGGGCTCGCCCCCGGAAAATTTTCAAAATTAAAGTCTTAACAATGCTAGCTAATGCTAAAATCGCAATTGTGGCCGACCTTTGTGACGTTAAGAAAAAGAGTTTTCGGAAGCTCTCCCGGAATTTTCTCGATATTGAAGCCCTAAAAACCAAATTTAAGACGACTTTTTAATAATGTTGACGAGAGTGGGGAGGACGGAGAGGGGCGCTTCTCTTAAATTTCCGAACTTGTAGCTTTAGAAAGGCAGTTTTGATATATCTTGATAATGTTAGTGGAAGGTGAATTTCGGTGCCATTCCCCCGGCAATTTTTTGAAATTGATACTCCAAAATCGCAATTTTAGGCTTGTCTTTGATCGTGTTAAGGAAAGAGGGGGAATCAGGGGCTCTCTCCTATAAATTTTTCAAAATTGCATTGCTAGAAATGCGGTTTTAGATAACTCTTGATAATAAAGAGGGTGTCATTCTGGCGTTACAGTGGGGGCGCTCTCCTGGAAGTTTTCGAAAATTGAAGTCGCATAGCCAAAAAAGATGGATCACATACACCATGACAGATATTTTTCGGAAATCTTCAAAAATGGATTCAGCTATTCTTCACACATCGAAAATCAGAACTCGAGAATTTTAACGAATCAAATATTCTTCTATACATATCAGATATGGAAGAGAGTAAATATGATTTACGAAAAATAATTTAAACATCTTAAGAACAGACTGTTCTACTTCCATCAGCAAAAACCAACATCACTGTAAGTTTTAATAAAAATCATCTAATGATAAATTGAAACAATCAGTTTAAAAATGGTAGAGAAGATGGAAGTAAAGTGAAATGAAAAATTCTTCATAAGCTTAAGCTAGTTAATGAAGAAAATATATAAATTGTCGATTGGAGGGATAAAAAATATGTAATTCGCAAACTTCAAAACTAGTTCTTAACGATTGTCAAAGTGCAAATGAATCAGTGAAAGACTAGAGCATACTGGTCAGAATTATAACAATCAATAAAACATTTTTGATCTCCATCCCTCTCATCACTGTCACATGTATTCATCAATTCATCATGCAGAATTGTGCTACTTCCAGTAAATTTATCAGATATTGAAAAGAAATCAAATCGTCTAATCCAGCTTTGAAACGAATGCCAACTCCATGCCGTCTGTGATGCTCCTTTCATTGAAAAAGAGACACGGTCATTAAATTTTGGAAAGAGTAACAGGATCGTCGCAATTTCAAAAAACTGGGGGGGGGGGGGCGCTTTTGGCGGCCCCTTATTTTTTCAAACGTATGCTCGAATATGCAGAGAGAGTGAAGATTTGGCTTCTGGTTTAGCAGGGATAGTCATATTAATAGTCATATTACTAGACCTTAGTACTAGTAAAATAAATAATTTTAAGGATAATATTCAATCAGAATTATTGGGTGTCGGAGGGCTACCTTCTTGCATTATTTCGTAATTTGAAGACATAAAAATGAAGTTTTAAACTATATTTTAAGTTTGGGGGAGGGGGGGAGAGGAGTTCCAGGATAGCCTCTCCCGATAATTTTTCCAAATTTAAGTTCCCAACACAATCGTACGTTTTATTATGTTCAGAAGAGGGGGTCCGGGGGGTGTCCCTCGGGAATTTTCAAGACTGTTATTTGAAAAACAGAGTTTTAGATGATCTATGGTGATGTTAAGGCAGGAAGAGACTCGGGGTCATCGTTCTTGTTAAGTGAGCTCCGTGAATTTGTTATGTTGCTTGAAGAATAATTAGAGATCCAGATGCATTTTTACTTGTATTTATTTAGAAAAGGACAACAACGAAAATATAACGAAACTACAGCAACGACCATTTCAAATATAGTAAAAGTACTAATGTGTTGCCACAATGGTAAAGATAAATGTATCATAATTTAACACGCCTCCTTACAATTATCTTTACCAATTACAAACATAACAGAAATATAATTTTTTTTTACTACGTTCAACGTTTTTGCACAAAATGTCCAAATTATTAAATAATATATATATATATATATATATATATATATATATATATATATATATTTTATACATATAAATCCAAAACGTTGAACTAAAACGTAAATACAATTTAGTCTTCTACCAAAAACAAAATTTATATCAATTTCAACATTTTTCTGAACTTTGTAAATTTAATTTTTCCTAACGACTTAGTAAAGATATCAGCAATGTTTGACTCTGAATCTATCTTAAGAATTTCAACAATAATATCATTAACAACATTTCTTACAAAGTTTGATTCTGTCATAACTTCAGATAATGCAATATATTCTGCAAAGGTAGATGACTTAGTTACACAATTTTTTTTTTTTTTAGATTTCCAATAAATGGGATTTCCAAATAATTCAATTACAAATTCGGTAGTTGACTTCGTATCATCTCCTGGTTTTCTTTTGAACACCCATTTCACATATACAGTGCCTTTATCCTCTGGTTTACTCACTAGTGTCCAAGAATCATTTTTGTCAACACTGTTCATATCTATGTCCTTTGCCTCTTTCCGTCGAATAGCCTCATTGCATTTTATTGCCACTTCGAAGTTACCTGGAATTGTAGCATCACAAAGATTCACATAAACACTATAATATCCGAATTCTTTATCGAATCGAACGGGTGGTTTGACTTGCCTTTTCGGTCTCGTTTGACTTTTAATTTCATCATCATTTTTTGCATTGTCTTTGAAACTCTTCTTATTACTTTGCCCATTTGACACTTCTTCAGATAGTGTCCTATCATTTGTATCATGACTGTCATCTTCATCACCATAGTTTACACACATACCGTCTTCTTCAACAATGTCAACATGTCTGGCAACTATTATTCTATTATTGACCAAAACTCTGTATCCAACTTCCGAATATCCAAGCAAAATTCCAAATACAGCCTTTTTATCCCATTTGGTTTCTCTTAGTTCATCTGGTACTCTGACATACACTTTACTGCCATATAGTTTTAATTCTTTTGCAGAAGGTTTTTTGTCAAAAAATATTTCATAAGGTGTCTTCCTCTGTACAGTATTTGTCAATGTCCTGTTTTTCAGATAAACAGCTGTTTTAACTACTTCAGGCCAATAACGCCGATCAACTTTTGCTTCTGCTAGGAGACATCTAGCCATATTCATTATTGTTCTGTTATATCTTTCGGCTGTGCCGTTCAATTCGTGTACATATGGTGGACACGGCTTTATCTGTATTCCTTTTTTTCTTGCAAAGTTATATATCTTGTTATTCATATATTCTTTACCATTATCACATCTCAACTCTTTTATCATCTTTCCAGTTAAATTTTGAACTTCATTTACATATTCAATAAAACAATCAAAGACTTGATCCTTCGACTTAATACACCAAACTTTTGCCAATTTGCTATAATCATCGATAAAAGTAACGAAGTATTTTTCCCCATTGCATCCAGTAGTTCTGTGAGGTCCATTTACATCAGTGTGTACAATCTCCAATATATCTTCAGCTCTTCTTCTATTATTCTTAAAGGGTAAATTATGCATCTTGTTTTCAATACATATAGCGCACTTCATAAATTCTGTTTCTACTTCTTTAGGTATTCCTTCTAATAATTGATTTTTACACATAATGTCCAAATATTTAAAATTTACATGTCCAAATGTACGATGCAGCTTTTCTTTTAATGTTAGTGTTTTATTGGTAACATTCGCAAATATTTTATTTGAAACATAACTTACTATTTTGTATAATCTTTCCTCTTTCTTCGCTATTGCTAATAATGTGCCATCAAAATTATAAATTTTTCTGAACCGTCCTTTTGAAACTATTTTATGATTGTCTGTAATCTTCGAATAACTTAATAAATTTGCCTTCATTTCTTTAACATAAAATACATTTTTCAAAGTTACTTTCGATTCAATGTCATAAACAGGAAAAGAGACTTTAATATTTCCAACCTTTGTCGCTTCTAACAACCTTCCGTCTCCAACTTTTACTTTAATTGGGTCCTTCAATGTTACTTGCTCTTCAAAATATTCATCACTATTTATTATATGATCGGTACACCCACTGTCCAGCAACCAGTTAATTTCATTTCTCTTTGTCATAATACTTTCATCAGAGCTTGACATGTTGCTTTCAATTATTGTAGTATGGAAACTTTCTTCTAACTGATTATTATTTACACTGTGGTTAAAGTTCGCTCCACGTGCGCGATGATTACCAAAACTTTGACTTCGTTCCTGATTATTTGCTAGGCTTCGTCCGCGATAATTTTTGTAACCCCTGCCATGATAATTCATTTTGCTGTTGCCATACCAACAGTTCTTTTTAATATGTCCAGCTTTTCCACAATTGTAACAAATATTTCCTCGTGGGCCCGATTTCTTTGTTTCAATTTTAAAAGCATTTGATCTTTCCATTGGCGCACGTTCGTCACAATCATTTTTCTCCTCGAGCGATTTCGCTTTAATTTTGCTTTTCAAATATTCAGCTGTTCTATCCTTTTCCGGTAAAACGTCGATTAAATCGCCAATATGGCTGTAGTTTGATGGTAATGCTCTTAGCATATAATTCAATTTCTCTTGTTCCGTTACGGTAGCACCGGCTTGTTTAAGGTCGTTCACACACTTTTCAAAGTCATCGAAAAATAAACTTAAATCTGGATAATTCTTTAACTTCACGTTTTCTAAATTATTTCTACGTACAATTTGCAAAGAAGTGGAAGTTTTTAAATACATTGTGTCAAATTTGGCGATAATTTCAAACGCAGAGTCGCATTCATGGATGTATTCCAATTGCTTATTTGTGATAGCGCCATAAATATAATTTGTTGCTTGAACATCTTTTTCTTCCCATTTTGCTCGATCATCGTTAGCATTAACTGTCCGTTGAACCACTTCCTTACACTTTTTGAACTACAAAAATTTCATCATTCGTGTTTTCCAATTAAAGTAATCTGAACCATCGAAAAGCGGTATACCAATATCACTACTTCTTGCATACGCCATATTAGTTTTCTTTCTCTTATATCACTGTTTCTAAAGCAACTTACTAACAAATCTTCTTGATCTTCGATAGTTTTCAATAACTACTGCTTCTGCTACCATGTTAAGTGAGCTCCGTGAATTTGTTATGTTGCTTGAAGAATAATTAGAGATCCAGATGCATTTTTACTTGTATTTATTTAGAAAAGGACAACAACGAAAATATAACGAAACTACAGCAACGACCATTTCAAATATAGTAAAAGTACTAATGTGTTGCCACAATGGTAAAGATAAATGTATCATAATTTAACAGTTCTATAATTTTTCAAAATGCAAACTTCAAGCACGCATTCCTAATTGCGAATTATTTGTGCTTGTGACACGTAAAGGGGGGTACGGGGGCTCTCCCCCGGGAAAACTTTGAAAATTGTAGTTCGAAAAATGCAGTTTTAGACGATCTATGGTGATATTAAGAGGAAGAGAGATGCAGCCATCCCCCTCCGAAATGTTTTGAAATTTTTAAGTCTTGAAAAGCGATTGTAGATTTCTTTGTTAAAATTTAGTGCACTGCCAGTTTCTTGAAATCAAAGCTCCGAAAACGTAATTTAAGCCAATTTTCGATGAAAAGAGGGGGGGGGGGGTTTGAAGGGTCTCGCGACCAGAAATGTTTCGTAATTGAAGCACTAAAAGCAAGATTTAAGATATTTTTCGATGATGTTGGCGAGAGAGAGGCATTCTCTCGAAAAAAATTTTTGATCCGTAGAAACCGCAATTTTAGACGATTTTTGTTAATGTTAATGGGTGAAGAGATTCTGAGTCCTCCAATGGCAAATTTTAAAAATTGAAATTCAATTAAAGTAATCGTAGACGATTTTTTAATACTGTTAGAGGGATAGAAAGGTTTGGAGATCTCTCCCCTGAAAAATTTTCTAAATTGAAGCCTTAACAATGAAATATTTGAGGATCTTCGGTAATATTTGGAGGACGACAGTTTCGGGACAACTCAGGGAGTTTTTTTAAAATTAAAGTCCAAAAGACGAAATTTATTCGACCTTGAATGAGGATGAATGATTAATTGAGAGGGCGTTTCTCGGAGGTTACGTTGGGAGCACTCTCATGGTTTTTCGAAATTGCAATCCTAAATACGCAGGTGTAGGCCATATTTAATGACGTTAGGTTAAAAGATGGGGTTTGAGAACATTTTTCCGGGATTCTTTTTCAAAACCTAAATTTAAAAAACTCATTTCCAGGCCAGCTTTGGGGACGTAAAAAGAAGGGTTTGGAGTTCTTTACTCTTTCTTTCAGTTTGGCTACGTCCCTCCTATCTTCATTGTCAATTTTAATTACTGATAAACATATTGTGGTAATATTTTCTTACAATTTTCCTTCGCCAAACACTATTATTTGCTTGGATTTTCCATAACAAAAGTTTCAATTTCCCCCCTAATATGTTTGCTATCGTGCAATACAAGCTTTGCGGCCTTGGAAAAAGGACTTTTAACATTTTGAACAGATGTGGTAATTTTCTGCGATACCTTAGGTCTCTATTCCACTTCATTTTATTTTAAACTAGTGGTACCCGCACGGTTTTGCCCGTAATAGAAAAATTAAAAGGTCTTTCGGTTCGCTGTACATTTACAAATATATTTATGGTAAATTTTCTCGCCAATTGGCTTGTGCCCATGTTACGGTTCCACATTATGATAATTTCGAATCTCGCTAATTGGCTTGTGCCCATGTCATGGTTCCACGTTATGATAATTTCGTAATTTACTCGTCCGTCTTATGATAGTTTTGTTCTTAAAATTGGAATAGAAAAAGAACCACATCGAATTTTCGAAAAATCGCTTCGAGGTGAACACCCCCATGCTACAAACTAACTTTGTGCCAAATTTCATGAAAATCGGCCTAACGGTCTAGGCGCTATGCGCGTCACAGTGATCCTGACAGACAGAGATCCCGACAGAGAGACTTTCTGCTTTATTATTAGTAAAGATATGTAACCTGCATCTCTTGATCAAGCTATGATTTACTTACGATTTTTACATTCAAAAAAATTTTGAACTTTTGGTGTGAGTATTCATTACAATACTTTGAGTCTCTCTTTGCATTTAACTGTTATTATTTTTTTTCTCTCTATTTCAAATTTATTTCGGCGACCCATACATTTTTTTTCATTTAGCAATGATTTTCAGGACAATATTTTTCATTAAAAAAAAATACATATGGGAATGTTTCGGCGAACCCTATCCTATGGGCTGTTCTAATAAAGCTCTCCAATTTATTTATGTGTTTTTTTTTTTTTTTGTTTTTTTAACTGAAGAACTATGAAGCATAGTTTTGTATAACCAGGGCCACCGAGGGACAAAGCGTGCACCATGTTAGTTTTGTCACCTTTCCTCCCTCCCATTATGCTAATTTTACTCTATGCACAATACTTTAATTTGAGCCGAGCCCATAGTTTCCGACTAGGCAGACATACCCATTCTGCGGCCTAGTGAAGAGTGTACTGTACTGAATACTTTTTTTTGCGTTAATAAAAATGTTTAAAATGTACATTTCCGATACTCTTAATAAAAGAGAATCGTGGATGTTCCTAAATTGTATTTTAAAATTACATTTTCTATTCAAATTTTACAGAAAAAATACTTTTTGTCACTATTATTTCAATTGCTCATTTATAATTACTACAATTTTAATTTTTTAAAACAACAAAAAGTTTACCTTTCTCTTCGTTCGTTTCATTGCTAAAATGAAATTGGCGGCCCCACTTCTGAAAAACTGGGCACTGTAGCACCCCCCTCCCCCCCTTGCGACGGCCCTGAAGAGTACGCGCAAAAAGTATTATTAATGCATCTATTTCTTGTTGAATAAGTTTAAATATTTTTCTTTCCAAAATTCTAAAATTTCATGCTCTAAAGAAAAAAAAATCTGAAAATAAAAATTCCCCCCCCAAACATTTTGATGGCGCAACTTGTGCCATAATCCTCCCCTGTGGGCACCCCTGTGTCTGCATTGAAGATACGTTCCTTGTAATGCCGAGACACGTGTCTGCAGTAATCTGTAATTTGTGCTTTTTGAGATTGTTATTTCTTATTTTACTTTTCAGCACACAGGTTTTTATTTAACACACAAAAAAAGATTTATCAGCTGTGAAACAAATCAATAGCTCACATGACTAGCTGTCTACTAATCACAAAGACAAGGGTCAAAAGATCAAGGGCAGATTCAAATTTTTCCAAGGGAGAGATGAAAGTGCCTTTTTAGAACTTCAATTTTGGAAAAGTTCCAGACGAGAGTTCCTGAACCCACTTCCCGTAAAATCATCGAACATCATTTAAAACTGCGTTTCAGGAACTTTAGTTCGCAAAAATTTTTGCGATGAAAGTACCTGAACCTCCTTCCTTCCTCTAATATACCAAAGATGGTTTATATGAATGTTTTTAAGACTTCACATTTGTTCTTAAAGTCACCAAATATGAAATTTCATTTTTAATTGTTAATTTCTATAAGTTTTAGGGAGCATTCTGAACCTCACCCCTTTTTTTTAGGTCTTTAAAAATGGCCAGCAATTGTGTTTTTAGGACTTCAATTCTGAACTATTTCATGGTGAGAGTCCCCTAAATGCTTCCAAAATCATTTAAAATTATATTTTGGGAACTTCAATGTTGAAAAAAAGGGAGGGATGGAGGGATCCTTGTATTCACGCATGCATTAGATTGAGATAAGTCAAATCCAGGCAAAGTAAAATCAATCAGTCATCACCTCCTTTCTTCCTCTAATATACCAAAGATGGTTTATATGAATGTTTTTAAGACTTCACATTTGTTCTTAAAGTCACCAAATATGAAATTTCATTTTAAATTGTTAATATTTATAAGTTTTAGGAAGCATTCTGAACCTCACCCCTTTTTCTTAGGTCATTAAAAATGGCCAGCAATTGTGTTTTTAGGACTTCAATTCTGAACTATTTCATGGTGAGAATCCCCCTAAATACTTCCAAAATCATTTAAAATTATATTTTGGGAACTTCAATGTTGAAAAACGGGGAAGGATGGAGGGATCCTTGTATTCACGTCCATTTTAGCTCAGAAATTAAAAAGATCTGATCCACAAGTATTTTGTCTGTGAAAGATGGTTTAAAATGTCGAGCACTTTAAACTATCGGCCCTTTAAACTGGCGAAGTTTCAGAATCTATGTCAAACAAATTACAAAAAAAAAAAAAAAATCTGGTTTTTACAGTTAATGAAATAGTATTGATTGCTGTCTTCTGAAGGCAAAATGTTTTTGGTACAATTGCTATTTCAACTCTGGTCAGGAAGTAAAAAGCCAAAAATTTTATTATGTCAGTTAAAAAAATTACTCAAACTGAACTCATAATTACTGTATACTTTTGATTTTATTATAATTAATCTGATTTTATGAATTAAATTCACAAAAAGGAGGGGGGGGGGCACTGGTCCAATTTTTAGAACTGACCTTTTAAAATAGTAAAATAGTTGGAAAAAAAAAATCAAAGAATAAAACAATAATCTTTTATATCTTTTTTAAACACATTTGAACGGAAATTTATTGGAAAAATTAAGTAGTTTAGTTTCCATTCATTGTAAAAAAAATAAATGAAACTACAAAACTGAAATATTTTATACATTTAATGCTTAACAACATTTTTATTAAAATTAAAACATCATATAAATTAGAACTAAAGATAATTAGAAGTTAGAACTATGAAACTGCATACCTATTTTGACTTGACACAGCAGGTTTGGATTTTGAATGAAAAACACAATATTCACACTTTGATCTATAATAGGAAATTTAAGAGACATAAATATAAATTATAAACATTATGGGCCCCTTTAAAGTTATACAAAAATTTTCAATATAAGATATGGATTTATGGGGTAACCAAGTGTGCCTGTCAGGTTGGTTTTAGGTCCTTCCACTTTTCTGAAAAGCTTTCTGCTGAAGAGTTTAAAGAATGTATGATATGTATATCCTCCGTCCATTTTCTCCTTAACCTTTTTTGGCGAGAGCCGTTACATTTATTGAAATACAATGAGGGGATTTAATTGATCATGTAGATATAGATTTTACAGTCAAAAATTTGTTTTATGAATTTCTTTTGCAGGGATTGGAGGTTCATTTGTTCTCATCGCCCACCTAGGGCATGAAAAAAATTTGTGCACTGAAAAATGAATTTGAATCCTTTACAAAAACAAGACTGAATAACTCAGAAAAAAATAGTTCACTGTTTTAGTGCAAATTAAAAAACTTAAAATCCAACAGAAATTCAAAATTTTGAGTTTTAAAATTGGAGTGAATTGAATAAATAATTGAACTAGCAGAGGAAGCCGTTTTTGTACTGCGGACATCTGTGATTGTTAAGGAGAAGTATCTTTTGCAGCAACATTTGTGGTTTTAAACAAATTTTCTTTTAAAGAAAATTTTGAAATCAGCGCGTGACCTTTCGTGACCCACAAACACGCTGGAAAAGGTTAAGAGAGATGCTATGCCCATACAAGGGCACAAAAAGGGATACATTTTTTTCAAGCCTCAGAGCATTTTTGGTGGGAAAGAGTTTTCTTCTCACAGTTAGCGAGAAGAGAAGATTACTGTTCACAGAATAATACTGAACTTGACTTCCAGAAAGCAGAAGTAAAAGAGCCAAGGAGAAGAGAGTTAGAGCTGGCAGAAAAATACAGTTGGCTCTCTGTTTAACGACGGCTTTTCACAGTCCCAGATGGTCCACTGTAGTGTTAAAAGCATTCTATTTAAGGACCCTTTCTACTTAAGGACGATTTTTTGTGGTCCCTTGAAAGTCGTTAAACAGAGAGCCAACTGTACATCCTGGATTAACAAAAGGGTCCACAAACTCTCCCTGGATTACCAAAGCAGTGATGAGAATGTTGAAAAGAGCAAACATAGTTTAAAAGTTTATTTTAATGCAAATATCATAAAGGGTGTAAAATAATGTTTAGTCTCTTAGTGAATTCATAACCTTCTGATGTTATAATGTTGGCACTACATAACCATGTGTGTGTGTGCAAGTTAAATTGTTATAGCAAAACTTACAGATTCACAATGTTTTTACAAGCATTTCCATCTTTCTTAATAGCTTTACAAAAGCTAAAATCCTTAGATTTTCCAAGTATAATCAATTTTCCAGGCAGATCAACAAGAAGCATTGGACATTCATATTCCTAAAAATATACCAAATATGAATCAATAAAAAATTCAATATTTTAAAACTTGTTAATGAAAAATGTGTGCAAATACAAGCATGCCGGAGCTCCATGCTTCATACCCAGTTTCATCAAAATGTCTTACAGTTCATGAAAGTTATTGAAATAATTTATAGTAATCTCTATATATGATATGTATAAAATATATCACATCTACACTGACAAATACAGTCGACTCCCACTACAACACGATTCGACTTACGCGAAACGGCTACAACGTGATTTTTTCCATCAGTAAATAATTTTAGATCTAACGCGAATTCCTCGCCGGAATTTTCAGAAGGGATTCGCGGCGTGAAAGTGTCGGTTTTGCTATTGGCTACTAAAAATATTTTTTGCGTGAAAAGACCTTCATCCCTTTAGCATCACTGGCAGCAGAAATCCCCACACCTTACTAGACTGAACATAGCTTTAGTTGTGTATACAAATAACAACTCCCCGCTTTTACCATATTTTTTTTCATTCTAAATGCAAAAGTTGATGAAATATAATTATACCTCAGAGTAGTGTTCCATCTAAAGTATGTGAAGAAAGTTTCTGTCACTTAAAGAAAAGCTAAAGGTTCTCGATGTGCTTGAACAACTAAAAAATGCATTGGAGGGAACACAACAATTACGTGTGAATGAACTACTGGATCTACTGCACAGTATTGTATGTACCGTACTAGTTTGTTTTATGTTTCTCTTTCCCGATGATCACTGATTTCGTGCATCGTAACAGTATTTTATGTTGATTAAAACAGTTTTATTAAAAATACAAATCCAAATTCAGTTCTTCATGTGAGAAACGGTAATGTATAATTAAGAAACGGTTTAAAACAGTTTGAAGTGTTGTTAACAAGTGTAATTAGGTATATTAAAAAAAAAATTACATATACTCATTTCCACAACATGAAATTTCGACTTACGCGAGGAGTCTTGGAATGCATCCCTCGCGTAAGTCGGGATTCGACTGTATGTCTTTATTTATGTTTTACATTAAATATAAGATCATATTTTGGCATTTCGAATGCCATAAGATTATTTTCCTGACATGATAGAGGAATGCAATTCTAACACTTTGATTTAGACTAGAGCTATCATATCAACAATTACAAGACTTAGAACAAATCATTATAAGGATATGAAAATCCACCCTGATAAATCCAGATCTTATGTGTCCAATGCCAACACTACACTAAAATTCAGCTAACGCCCAACCACATCTTGGAGTGCCCAGCGATTACTACTAACTTTCTGAGAAAATGACTGGCTCCACTCAGCAAGTTGCTACAGGATGCACCCTACAGAGCGGATGCACTTATACTGGCTGATGCTGTGATCAAGACCTTCAGTAAAGTTTAATGTCCATGGACACAAAAAACAACACATAAGTTAAAGGAAAACAGAAAGAGCATTCAACTTATAAAGGATACTTCCTGGGCAACATTCCTAATCTTATATAATTAAAAACTGAGCCTATCTATAAATGTGAACAGAGTGCGAGAGCCATCCGGAAAGTAGTACCCGTTTCCGCCGCATGAGGCACTGACGACGGCGAGTAGCAGCGCTCAAGGTCAGATCTCTTCAGTGGCTTGTCTACCTTCTCTGTTGCAAGTTCCGTGACGATAGCATTGGCTGTGTTGTTTCTGTGGCCGTTCATAATGTTTAAAAAAATTGAGAATGCTGCCAGTTGTGAAGTGAGGTCTGTGATAAAATTTCCCAACGCAAGAAACGTTCGGCCTTGTCTATTGTCCGATGGCGTAATTCTCCTCCATGACAATGCCAGGCTTCATGCAGCGGGGATAACACAACTTCTGCAGCAATTCAATTGGGAAATATTCGACCATCCACCGTAAGCAGACTTGGCCCCTTCAGATTTTCAGTTCTTTACAAAACTTAGAGTTTTTGGCGGGAAAAAGATTCAACAGCGATGAAGAACTTAAATAACGCGTGACTACGTATTTCATCCGCTGGCGGCAGAGGAATATGACGCTGGAATACAAAACTCATCACACGTTATGACAAATTGCTTAAATTTGCTTGGAGATTATGTGGAGAAGTAGTTTAAGGTATGCTCTTTTCAATAAAAATGTTTACATTTGTTAATATTTACTTAAGTGTTTTTATTTTACAAATGGGTACTACTTTCCGGATGGCCCTTGTATCTATCTCCAAGTTACTTTTCCCGAATGCTAGTGAACTGACCATCGAACCACGTATCGATAGATTCATAATTTTTCCGTATTTATGTTTGGCTATTTAACATAATTCTCTGATAATAAGAGAGATATCAATTTAAAAATATTAATTATGATACTTAGATTTCTACACAAAATTCCTATTTTTTCAAAGGCTTTCCTCCATTCAAATTATTTTCAGTGCTTCATCTTAATTTTCTGTAACAATGTGTTTATTAAAAAATTTGTAGAGCGAAGAAAATCATTGACGAAAGACCTGTTGGCATTTTTTTTTTCTCGAATATGAACAAATAAAATTCTGGCTTTTGTTTTAAAGACTTTTCCTGCAATCGGAAGATTCAAAATGTTTACTTTATGGTTATTTTTCCGCAATCTGCAGCAAAATTTTACAGATTTTTTTTTGTTCAAGGCTGAACACGCGTCACTTGACGTAACTTTTATTTTCGATGTAGACTGTGCAAAGCCGGGGCAACACAGCTAGTAAGATAAATAAAATACAGAATAACCAAAAGATACAGAATAAATTTCAAGAAAATGAACAAGCTCTAAAATCTATATTTTGATACTGCTTATTAGACTAACAACAACCCATAATTGAAAAATTAAAAGATACAATTGGAGTATTAAAGTAAAATACTTACAACAGAATTTGTTTTCAATGATGGGTTCAGAATTGACAGAACCATTCCTGAGACAATTTTATGTGTGGCATGAGCTTTGTTGGTTAGCATGACTTTGATAATTTTGTTACAATCCTTTAGGGTCAGTCATTCTCCAAATAGAATATTTATTACCCTTAAACCAGTTAAAAAACAATTAAAATACATAAAAATAAAGCAAAAAAACATCCAAACACAACTCAAATCAAATTACTTAAACTTGAACACTTTCAAAGCAATTTCCTTTTATTTTGGGATGAGTGAAGAAATTCCAATAAAAATACTTACTAAAGCTATAAAAATAGTTCATTATTTGGAGTTTTAAAACATACTTTAACAAAAATAGGTATAATGTGTCATAGATAAGCTAGTGAATTCAAAAAAGTTTTTAAAAATTTTCTGCAAAAACTGCGGTATTTCTCTCGAGTCTTATATGACGGCCAACAATAAAAATGTAAAGTTGAAAGCAAGTAGAGTACTACTACGCAACCAGCATGCTTTTTCAATTATATTTGCTTTTTTTTTCAGTATTATTAATTGGGTTAACCT